>NC_045445.1:100494297-100527335 GCF_002776525.5 Piliocolobus tephrosceles | reverse complement strand
CTTTCTTCCTTTCTTCCTTTCTTCCTTTCTTCCTTTCTTCCTTTCTTCCTTTCTTTCTTTCTTTCTTTCTTTCTTTCTCTTTCTTTCTCTCTTTCTCTCTTTCTTTTTGACAGGTTCTTGCTCTGTTGCCCAGGCTGGAGTGCAGTGGCATGATCTCAGCTCACTGCAAGCTCTGTCTCCTGGGTTCAAGCGATTCTCCCACCTCAGACCCCTCAGTAGTTGGGACTACAGGCATGCATCACCAGGCCCGGCTACTTTTTTGTATTTTTGGTAGAGACAGGTTTCGCCATGTTGGTCAGGCTGGTTTCGAACTCCCGGCCTCAAGCGATCCTCTCACCTTGGCCTACCAAAGTGCTGGGATTACAGGCGTGAGCCACTGTGCCTGGCCTGGTATGTCTTTTTCAATTTTTTTTTTTTTATTGTGGTAAAATATACATAACAAAATTTACAATTTTAACCATGTTTACTTTTCCATTATTTTATTTTTAACCTCCTGGGACCTTTGGTTTTGGTTGTGCCTTTTGTAAACAGGTGAAAAGTCAGGACAGGATTTAAAATGCTGTAGTCCTTTGTACTATGGGTAAAAATATTCACAAATATTGATGTAGTTTTGGATGCTTAAAAGCTCAAATAGGCTTTACAAGAATAGCTATAGAACAAACGAATTAGAGCAGGGAGAAAATGGAATGAGAGAACATTAACAACAAAAAATTTTGACAGAGAAAAAGGCTAGAAAGGAAGAAAAAATCAAATAAAAATAGAAAAAGTAGGACAAATAGAAGACATTCAATAAGATGGGAGAAATACATTCAAATGTGTTAATAATCATAATAAATGCAATGGATTAATCTCATCAGCTAAAAGATAAATATTGTCACTGAATTAAAAAAATGCAAGTTACAGTTTGTTTTTAGGAGGCATCTAAAGGATAAGGTCAGAAAGGTTGAAAGTCAAAGGATGGTGTAGTTATATTTATAGCAGACAGAATAGATCTTAAGGCCAAAAATACTAAAAATAAGGAGAATAACTACATAATGATAAATTCATTTCACTAAGAAGTTTTAATGCAGAAATCATATGCACTTAATATATAGTGATCTCAAAACACACAAGACAAAAGTTGATAGAACTTCTAGAATTGAAAATGAGAAATCTATCATGATACCACAGAGCACTTATACTTGCTGGGATGTAGGAGGACAACTCAGATTTTATGTTGCTAGTGAGTACCTTCAGATAGCACTACACCACTTACAGATACCATTTTCCAGTCAAGGACAAAATAGTTGGGGGCAAAAATTCCGAGTTGTAAACTTGGTATAAACTCTACCACAGACTTTATACAAACTCAGGCATTGTAACCTAAACTCTCTAAGCCATAGTTTTCTAATCAGTAAAATGGCAATACAAATCCCTACCCCTTTGAGATGTGGTGGGGAATAAATCATATAGTACATGTGGTAGAAAGATCCCCTCCCCCATTGTTTCCGTAGCTGGCTCTGTCTGGACCAGATGACAAGGTTCAGGGTGATTTCCCTTCCAAAGTGTCATTCCCTTCTAGGTGCCCAGAAGGTCACTGTTCTTCTATGGGGGGTTTATGAGTGTTTTGGGCCATTGAAAATAGGGTTTTCACATGAAGTTTTTACAATATGTGCAGCAGAATGACATATTTGTTTTAGCAGAATTTTAATACTGTGTTCACTTGTGGCCAACTATGTAGGATGACATGCTTCAAATGTCTCCTCATTATCACCTCCATGAGCTATGCCCCATAAACCCTGGGAAAAATGATATAAACATGCCCTCATTGGGACCTCAGCCCTCACACCTAGGTTCTCAGCCCCTTTGCCATTTCTTCTTCCTCCTCCTCCTCCTCTTCTTCTCCTTTTCTTCTTTTTTCTCCCCTTCCTTCCTTTCCTTCCTTTTCTTCCCTTCCTTCCTTCCTTCCTTTCTCTCTCTTTCTTTTCTTTTCTTTTCTTTTTTCTTTTCCTTCTCCTTCTTCCTTCTTCTTCCTTCCTCCTCCTCTTCCTCCTCCTCCTCTTCTTTATTCTCCTCCTCTTCATCCTCCTCCTCCTTCCTCCTTCTTTCTTTCCTTTTCTTTCTTCTTTTTCTCTTGTTTATTCTCGTTTTACCACCTTCTTCCTTCTCCCACCCACCTTCTCCCTCCTCCTCCTTCTTTCCTCTTCTTCCTCTTTTTTTTTTTTTTTTTTTGTAGAGACTAGGTCTTGCTATTGCTGCTCAGGCTGGTCACGAAGCCATTTCTAAACATTTTCTATCCTCATCAACTGAACAAGAATCTGGGCCTAACATTTCTCCCTGCCCAACCCAACCATAATGTATCACCTACCTAAAAGCCATTCTTTTTCTTTTCTTTTTTTTTCTTTCTTTCTAATTTGGTCTTGAGGTCTCTCTCCTGAGAGTGGCCATAAACTCTAACCCCATCCTGCTGGGGCTCCAGGGAATGTGGTTGTGGGTGTTTACAATGTGCCTTCCAGAGAATTCTTTATTCTGGTGGGTGGGTTAGTGCCTGTGTCTGACTCATGACCAGATGTCCCTCTCCCAGAAAACCTGTTTATTCTGGCAGACGCCCTTGTGGCTCTTGTCTGACCTGGGTACAGCTTATTCCTACCAAGATAGCCACTCTCTAGGAGAGCGCTGACCGGGAGAGAAGTTAGGTTTGGGTGTGTGGGGCAAGTGAGACTCAGAGAAGGCAATTCAACAGAACACAGGAAGTCATGGAGGCAGCGCATTCCTTACAGACGGAAGAGGGCAGCACACCTTGCAGGGCCAACGGGACGCAGAGAGCTGTCCACGACACACATGCTCAGCCAGTGAGTGGGGACAGAGAGGGTTACTGGGGAGGGGGGGCGGACCTGTGGGATGAAGCCTTTTTGGGGGTCTAGGGCATTACCCAAGCAGCTTTCTCATGGAGAGTTCTAATTGCTGGGTTTAGAGCAAGCTGGCGCAAGTTCCATGGAGTCACGCTGTGACTGGGAGGTGGTCACTGTGGCATATCAGTGCAGTTCACACGGAGTGTAGGGATCAGAGGGGCAAGTCAAGTGGGTTGTGTCTAGCTGTCCTTTGGGGAGGTGGTCACCAGCAGGTGATTGTATAAGCAGATAGCTGGGTCAACCACATTGAGGAACAGGTGGAGAACTGGAGACTGTGTCAAGGGTGACTAAGCACTGCTTCTTTCTTGTATGAGAAAGTCCAACTTATATTTAGACTGGATGTCATGAAATTCTAGGAATTCACTACAGCCTTGCTCTGTGGGGTGTAGAAATCCCTTCACTTTGGCACTAGGTTTGGGGGAGCCTGTTCTGGAAAGTCCCCAGCCTGCCCTCCTGAGGCTGGTAAAATAAACTGTTAAACCATGTGGTTTGTTTGTTTGTTTGTTTTGCTAGCTCTGCCGTGTTAGCCACAAGGACCACAGCCAGCTTCACAACCATACCCCTTTCCAAGTTGCATTTTTCTTTCTCTTTCAGTGACTTTGGGGCTTCTCGTTTTCCCTTCTTGACCATCTGTAATAAAAGAAAGAAGTTGGGAATGGGGTCGTAATGTGTCTGGCAAATCTTATAATTCATTCACAATTGGGAAAACCAGGAAACAATCCAAATATCTCTCAACTTGTGAATGGATCAGCACATTGTGATTCATCCATACAGTGGACTTATTTATTACACAGCCATAACAAGAAACAAAATTACTGACTAATACAGTGTGGATGAATTTCAAAAGCATTATGCTGAGTGAAAGAAGCCACACACAAAATACTCCATTTTGTGTGGTTATGTGACTCCATATGCATAGCTCTGTACTGTGTGATTATCCAAAACCCTAGAACAGCAAATCTAGTCTCTAGGGACAGAAAGAAGGTCATTGGTTATCTGTGGTGGGAGACAGTAGATAGACTGAGAAGGGACATGAGGGAGCCTTCTGGGGGGAGTATTCTGTATGCGGATTGGAATGAGTTGTCAAAAACCAGGCAATACACTTATAATGTTTGAGCACACTGTATGCTTTACTGTGTATTTTATCCCCCAATAAGAGAAAAGTTAAAATAAAAAATGTACATATATACCATGGAATACTATGCAGCCATATAAAGGAACGTGTCTTTTGCAGGGATATGGATGGAGCTGGAAACCATTATCCTCAGCAAACTAATGCAGGAACAGAAAACCAAACACTGCATGTTCTCACTTGTAAGTGGGAGCTGGACGGTACACATGGACATGGGGAGGGGAACAACGCACACTGGGGCCTGTTGGGGGTGGGGGTTGGGGGAGGGAGAGCATCAGGATAAATAGCTAATGCATGTGGGGCTTACTACCTAGGTGATGGGTTGATAGGTACGGCAAACCACCATGGTACATGTTTACCTATGTAAAAAACCTGCATATGCTGCCCATGTATCCCAGAACTTAAAATAAAATTACATTAAAAGAAGAAAATATTGGACTCCACTTAAGACAGGCTGAATCAGAAACTATAGGGGTTGAACTCAGCAATCTGTGTTTTACCAAACCCATCAGGTTATTCTGATACACACTAAAGTTTGAGAATCGTGGCACTATAAAACAAAAACCAAGAAACGTAGAACACAGGATTTACCTCAGAAAAATACCAGCCCATGCTTTTGCAAAGAAACATAGCTGTGGTTTTCCTAAACTTATCAATGTTTTCACAGAGTCTTTCTTCTTTTCTAACCTTAGCACCTGCAGGGATCCTCCCTTGTGGCCCTCTCCCTGCTTGAAGTCCCACCCAAAAGGCTTGGGGACATAGCAGCAGCTGCCTTGGTACAGAGGATAGATACATTTTGTTTGATGCCCTCTCTCCATACTACAATGCCTGGACCGAGGTTAGTGCCATAAATATGTGCCAAATGTATGAAGGTAGGTCTCTCTCAGCTTCTAAGAAGTCATTTCATCTCCTGGACTTTTTTTGAGGTGTGTGGCTCTTTATGACTTATTTGGTTTATGTGCAAGAAAAATCCTTTCTCAGGGAGGGAGGGCTGCAATAGGGTGGAGCAGTAGGGGCTGTTTGTTGCTCTCCTCCCTTGATTTCCATCTTTATCTGGTTCCCAGTGGACCTTTGCCAGAGTCAGTGTCCTTGTGCATTTCACATAGACAAGCATAGAAGTAACTATCTTGCTGGTACAAACTGATCTGAAATGCACATTCCCACAGTATTTCTGATTGTTTTCTTTATTGGAGTATAATTTATATGCAGCGAAATGCTTCCATCTTGAGTATATAGCACGTTGAGTTTTTACAAATGTATAGACCCATGTAAATAACCTTCATCTCTACCAAGATACTTCTGCTACCTCAGAAAGTTCCATCTTCCCAGTCAGTCCTCTTCACCAATCCTAAAACTTCACGTAATGGAATCCATACAATATGTGCTATTTTCTTTCTGGTTTCTTTTATTCAATACACACACATACACACACACACACATCATACGCATACACACACACACATATAAATATGTGTGTGTGTGTGTATATATATGTGTATATATATGTATAAGTGTGTGTATATATATAATAAATTATATATATTAGAGGGACAGGGTCTCGCTCTGTTATCCAGGCTGGAGTGCAGTGGTGCCATCATGGCTCACTGCAGCCTCAACCTCCTGGGCTGAAGTGATCCTCCCACCTCAGTCTCCCAAGTAGCTAGGACTACAGGTGCACCACCAAGCCCTGGTAATTTTTGTATTTTTATTTTTGTAGAGACAGGGTCTCGCTGTGTTGCTTAGGCTGGTCTCAAACTCCTGGGCTCAAGCGATCCTCCTATATCCGTCTTCCAAAGTGCTGGGATTACAGGTGTAGGCTACCACACCCAGCCTTATTGGGCATGTTGTTTTTGAGATTCCTCCATGCTGTTGCATGTATCAGTTTTTTGTTCCTTTTTATTTTGAATACTATTCCATTGTATGGATATTCCCCAAGTTCTTTATCCAGTCACCTGCCAATGGTTAGTTTGGGGTTATAATGAATAAAGTTGCTATGAATATTCATGAGGGCCACTGAGTTGATTCCTGGAATGGAAGCCATAACTTGCTTCAGGAGTGGTCAGTGTTTCACCTCTCCATGGGTCAGTTTCAGACACTATATGGATTAGCAATTGGCAGTCTGAAAGATCAGTGGTTGAAGACCTGCTAGGAGCATGGCATTGGGGAACCTGCATTGGACATTATTCAGGGTTCTCATGGAAGGTTGCTAATGGCCCACTCTGGGACTTAGCAATTGGTTGTTACTGTGGATAAATGTTAGGAGGAACCTGGGCCATGCCAGTGATTGGGGGACTTTAAAATGTCCACTACAGTCCCTGTAGTTCAGCCATGAGTGGCTTCTGCTGGTCAGTGATTGGCAGCCAGAGGAATCAGGGTCATGGTTCCAGGGATTTGGGACCTGAGGTTACCAAAGATCAACAGTCCTAAGTTGATCAGCTGTTGGTGGACCTGATGCTCACCTGATGTTTGGTGTCCATCACCAAAAGAAGGGGATGGAGAAGGTAAGTTTGAGTTTTTTGTCTTTGTCAGAGAGAGCCGTGTAGGTTGCCCTGAATGTGCACTGAAACATGCAAAAGATCAGTTTGTGTGCACGAGATATCATCCCTCAGCTGGAACGCTTGCTTAGAAGACAGTGGAAAATAGAAATACCATTTATTGGGAGCCGACTCTGTATGGGGTTCCATATGGCGTTTCAGCTGCTACTATTATAAAATGGGCCAAATGATAATCATTGTTATCCAGCTGACAGAGTTGCTGTGATTAAATTAAATGAGGTACTTGGCGTCTGTCCCCAGAGCCTCAGGGCAGGAGCAGGTAGTCAGAGGAAGCAGCAGATTCCAGACCTGCTGCCTTGGAGACAGATTAGGATCCTCCCACCGAGAGTGAGTGCCACATGGCTGATGCTGCCACGTCCAGAGCCCTGCATGTTTCAGTGGAATGTGTGACTCAGCTGGTGGAGAAGAGGGAATGTGGAGGGTCTAGCCCCACGGCCTAGGGAAGAAGGAAAAGGCAGCTCCCTGCAGGGTGTCTGAGGGGGAGGTCCGGGTGGGAACAGCCACTGGCCACAACCCAAGAAGATGCTAAACCCCACCCCAACAGGGACCCTTCCCCTTCCATTGGTTCATTGGTTCATTACAGACATCAGATGATCCCCCCCAGAGCCCCCTTCCCGCTCCCCCGCACAGTACTGTTAAATAAACTATAGACTTAATTCAAATTTCACCAGTTTTTCCACTAATCTTTTTTCTGTTTCAGGAATTCCTCCCATGTTTTGTTTCTCAGTCCTTCCTTGTCTTTCATGACCTTGACACTTTTGAAGAATACAATTGAGGTATTTTGTAGAATGTCTCTCAATTTAGTTTTGTCTGATGTCTCCCATGATTACACTGAGGTTACACATTTTAGCAAGAATGCTGCAGAAGTGTTCTTAGGGCATCTTACTGGGAGGTACGTGATGTCGATGTTAACCCTGATCATTTGGTTAAAGTAATGTCTGCCAGTTTCTCCAGTGTAAAGTTCCTATTTTTCCTGTTGTATTTAATAAATATCTTGCAAGAGATATTTTGAGATTATGCAAATATCCTGTTTCTATTCAAACTTTTGCCTGCAAATTTTAGCATCCATTAGTAGATCATGCTTGCAACAATTATTACTGTGATACTTGCCCAGTAATAATTTTATGTTGTCTCATTCTGTCTACATTTATTAATTGGAATTCCTCTATCAGAGAAAGCTGTCCTGGCTGGGTGCCATGGCTCACGCCTGTAATCTGACCACTTTGGGAGGCTGAGTCAGGTGGATCCCTTGAGCCCAGGAGTTCAAGAGCAACCCGGGCAACATGGCGAAACCCCATCGCTACAAAAAAACAAAAACAAAAACAAAATTAGCATTAGCTGGCATGGTCATGCACACCTGTGGTTCCAGCTACTCAAGAGGCTGAGGGGGAGGATCTCTTGAGTCCAGGAGGTCAAGACTGCAGTGAGCTAACATCGTGCCACTGCACTCCAGCCTGGGTGCCAGAACAAGACCCTGTCTCAAAAAAAAAAAATGCTTCTCTTTCTCTCTGATTTATTTATTCAGCTTTTAAATTTACATCCAGTATAAATGTGTGGCTATTTTATTGTATAGATTATTCTTAATTATTTATTGTGTTACTCAAATTATTCCATCTGTAGTCATTGGGAGCTCTTAAGGTTGACTCCTGTGTCCTTTTAAAATATTTAAATAAACTTTTAATTTATAAGAGTTTTAGATTTATAGACAAGTTCCAAAGATAGTACAGAGAGTTTTCATATACCCCCCACCCAGTTTTCCCTATTGTTAACCTTCCATATTGCTATGGTACATTTATCACAAGTAAGGAACCATCACTGATACATTACTGTGAACTAAACTACACACATCTTTTGGATTCCACTAGTTTTAAAATAATGTCCTTTTTCTGTTCCAGGATCTCATCCAGGATGCCACATTACATTTAGTTGTCACATCTCTTTGGTCTCCACAATCTCCTTTAGATTGTGACAATTGCTTTTACTTTTCTTGTTTTTGATGACCTTGAAAGTTTTGAGGAGTACTGGTCAGGTGTTTGATGGAATATTCTTCAGTTAAGACTTGTCTGCTATTTCCCTCATTACTGGACTGGGGCTTTGGATTTTGGGAAGAATACCACATAAGTGAAGCATCCTTCTCATCACTTCACATCAGGGGTACATGCCATCAACATGACTTAGCACTGACAATATTAACCTTGATCACCTGGCAGGCATTTGCCAGATTTCTCCACTGAAAGTTCCTTGTTCTCCCTTTTTTATGCTTCGCTCTTTGGAAGCAAGTCACTAAGCACACACATATCTGGGGGAGGAGTGGGAGGTTACCACCTCCTGGAAGGGGGGTTATTTATTTACACAAATTATTTGGAATTTTCCAAAGGATTTGTCTCCTCTCTCCTGTTTATTAATTTATTCAATCTTGTGTTTACAACAGCATGGACTCACAGTCATTTATTTTACTCTGTGGCTTATAAGCCAGTACTACCATTGTTTATTTTGTTCCTCAGATTCCAGCTTTGGCCATGGGGAACTCCTTCATGCTGGCTCCTGCATCCTTTGGACATGCCCTGTCCTTCTGTGAGCACGGTCTTACTTTCTGGCCCCACAAGATATTCCAGGCTCATCTTGTAATTTCCCTGCTCCAGTCCTGGACTCAGCCACTTCTCCAAGAAGCTCTGATTCTTTTTCTTAGAGAATGGTATTGAGAAACCAAGATCTGGGGGCTAAGTGTTCAACTTGTGTTCCACTGTTACTTTAATGTATCCCTGGAATCCAATCAAGAGATAGAAACCACATAGTAGTTTAAATACAGAATGTTTAATATAACTATTAACTATAACAGGAGATTGGAGAAATGGGGGATTGACTAATAAGAGGTAAGAAGAACCCTCACCCCTTCCAAAACAAAGGAGGAATAGCAGATTTAGGGAGTAGCCATTGTCCCCAGCGCCTAAGAAAGAGGCCACTCTCCATCTCTCCACCCCCTTTCGGAACCAGATCTCACTGGAAAGGGTACCACTGTGACCTACTGGATGGCAGAGAAGATTGCTGGGGTGCTTTGTTAGTGTGGCTCGATGGAAATCTGCCCTCCGTGATGCAGAAGGAAGCTGTCCATGGGCAGGAGTTGTGATTTGGAACTCACAGCAAAGCCACTCAAGGGCTGCCGGGAGAAGCTCTTCATAGGGATGTAATACATGCTGCTGGCCACCTAGAGATGCATTGCGTAAGCCTCAGGTGCTGCAGGAGCCTGATGAGGGGAGCTCATGAGAACCAGGAAGAGAAATCTCTTCCTCTTCCAAAGTCTTTCTAGTGCCCTCTGCTGATAATTGAAACATTTAGGTGAATTCTTCTGTTTCCCATGTTCTTCAGCGTCACTATGCTATTTGTTTTTAATACATGTATGTTCATTTGTTAGTTTGTAACAGTGTTAGCCAGGATGGTCTCGATCTCCTGACCTCATGATCTGCCCGCTTCGGCCTCCCAAAGTGCTGGGATTACAGACGTGAGCCACCACGCCTGGCCCACCCACCAGTTTTTATAAATAAAGTTTTATTGTTGCACACACACACTCATTTGTTTGCATATTGTCTATGCTGTTTTTACGTTATAATGGCAGAGATGATTGGGTATGACAGAGATGATATGATTCACAAAACCAGAAATATTTACTATCAGGCCCTGTCTTAGTCTGTTTGGGCTGCTATAACAGAGTACTCCAGACTGGGTAATGTATAAACAACAGAAATTTATTTTTCACAGTTCTAGAGGCCGGAAGTCTAAGATCAAGGTGAAGGCCCAGTCTCTGCTTCCAAGATGGTGACTTGTTGCTGCATCCCCCAGATGCAGTGGGGAAGGTAGAAGGGCAGAAAAGGGTCTAAGCTACTTCCCTCCAGCCCTTTTATAAGTCATGAATCCATTACTTTAATCACTTACCAAAAGGCCCCACCTCTTAATACCACCACAATGGAGATTAAGTTTCAACACATACATTTTGGGGAACATTTAGACCATTACAGAAAGCCCTTTACAGGAAAAGTTTGTTGACCCCTGCTTTATACATTAGAGATTAGCCCTTGTCTATAGTATATATTTCAAGTATTTTCTCCCAGTTTGTCAGTTGTCTTTTGACTTTGTTTATATTTTTCCGTGCACATTAAACAATTTTTAATGTAGTCATTAATGTAGTCATCTTTGATTGCCTGTGGATTTTGAGTCATAGTTAGATACTTTCTCGTGATGACTTGAAAGCCATGGTTTCATTCACTTGAAAGCCATGGTTTCATTCTGTTTGGGATGTTGATTTAGAATTTCCTTCTGCTTAATGATTGTTGGGAAGAACTTTCCTTAGTTATGTGTGAAATTTCATTTCCTGATTTTCTGCAACAGCTCTCTGCGGACTGGACTTTTCTCTTGCCTTTTTTTTTTTGAGACAGAGTCTCGCCTCTGTTGCCCAGGCTGGAGTGCAGTGGCGCAATCTCAGCTCACCGCAACCTCTGCCTCCCAGGTTCACACCATTCTTCTGCCTCAGCCTCCCAAGTAGCTAGGACTACAGGCACCCACCACCACGCCTGGCTAATTTTATATATATATATATATATATATATATATATTTTTTTTTTTAGTAGAGACGGGGTTTCACCGTGTTAGCCATCTAACACCGTGTTAGTTAGATGGTCTCAATCTCCTGACCTCGTCATCCACCTGACTCGGCCTCCCAAAGTGCTGGGATTACAGGTGTGAGCCACCACACCTGGCCTTCTCTTGCCTCCTTTTATGGCATTGGGTATTTAACAATAGGCCTAATTTAATGGTATGAAAAAAGTAGGTATAAAGGACAATTTGGGACAATTGCAAAATTTCATTGTGGAGTATGGATTTGGTAATAGTGTTGTATCAATGTTAAATTTCCTGCTTTTGATAATTTTACTGCATTTGTCTTAAGAGAATATTGTTGTTATTAGGAGATACACACTCAAATATTTATGAATAAAAGGGAACAATGTTCCCTTTTTCATGGTTCAGAAAAATTGTATAAGCAAATGGGGCAAAATGTAAATTATTGGTAAGTTTGGTAAATAATATATTGTAAGTTTTGTATACTATAATTGTTGCTTTTCCATAAACTTGAAATTAATGTACAAATTATATCTCCCTAGACAGGTAGTGAGTTTGGAATTTAGTTTTTAGAGCAATGGACACTTCTGTGCTCCATGAAGCACATATAAATGTTGTATTAACACATAATAGGAAAAATGCAAGCTTCGTGAGGAAAGAGGATGTGTACTTAATACAGATGTTTCTCCATTTATGATGGGGGTTAGATCCCTATAAACCCATCATAAGTTGAAAATATCAGTAGTTGAAAATGCATTTAACCTACTGAACATTGTAGCTTAGCTTAACCTCCCTTACATGTGCTCAGAACACTTATATCAGCCTGCAGTTGGGCAAAATCATCTAACATAAAGCCTATTTTATAATAAAGTGTTGAATAGCTCATGTAATTCATTGAATGCTGTACTAAAAGTGAAAAACAGAATGGTTGTATAGGTATTCAAAGTATGGTTTCTATTGAATACATATCACTTTTGCACTATTGTAAAGTAAAAAAAAAAAAAAAAAAAAAAAAATCATAAATTGAACCATTGTAAGCCAGGGACCATCTGTACTGAATTTGGTAATGAACTAGATTTTTTTTTTTTTTTGGAGACAGAATCTGGCTCTGTCACCCAGGTTGGAGTGCAGTGGCATGATCTCGGCTCACTGCAACCTCTGCCTCCTGGATTCAAGCAATTCTTCTGCCTCAGTCTCCCAAGTAGCTGGGACTACGGGCATGTGCCACCATGCCCGGCTAATTTTTGTATTTTTAGTAGAGATTGGGTTTTACCATGTTGGCCAGGCTGGTCTTGAACTTCTGACCTCAAGTGATCCCCCCACCTCAACCTCCCAAAGTGTTGGGATTACAGGCGTGAGCCATCGCACCTGGTCAAAACAAGATTTTGAAAGACAATTTTTTCAGTAACTTGTGGCTTCAAGCTCATATACACATTGTTTTTACAGGTTGATGACTCTTCATTTCTACATTTATGTGTTGCTTATTGAATCTGAGACAGGAGACATAGATACATTTTTTTTAACTGAGGAGTGTAATTTCTGCATAAAACGTTGTTACTATTTTTGCTTTAAACAATTATTTTAAAAGGATTTAAGCATGATAAAGATGTCTTTTATGTTTACCCACTGCTATGGAATGAACTGTGTCCCCCTAAAAGTCATGTTGAAGCCCTAACCTCAAGTATGTTGGTACTTGGAGATGGGGCCTTTGGGAGGTAATTAGGTCATGAGGGTAGAGCTCTCATGTTGAAATTAACACCCTTATAAGAAGAGAGGTCCTCTTCCTCTCCTCCTCTCCTCCTTCTCTACCACAAATACAGCAAGAAGGCAGCCATCAGAGTCCTCACCAGACACTGAATCTGCTGATGCCTTCATGTTGGACTTCCCAGCCTCCAGAAATTGGGAATTAAATGTTTTTTTTTTTTTTTTTTTTTTTTTTTTTTTTTTTTTTTTTTTTTTGAGACGGAGTCTCGCTCTGTCGCCCAGGCTGGAGTGCAGTGGCCGGATCTCAGCTCACTGCAAGCTCCGCCTCCCGGGTTTACGCCATTCTCCTGCCTCAGCCTCCTGAGTAGCTGGGACCACAGTCGCCCGCCACCTCGCCCGGCTAGTTTTTTGTATTTTTTAGTAGAGACGGGGTTTCACCGGGTTAGCCAGGATGGTCTTGATCTCCTGACCTTGTGATCCGCCCGTCTCGGCCTCCCAAAGTGCTGGGATTAATGTTTGTTTTTTAATCCACCCAGTCTATGGTATTTTGTTATAGCAGCCCAGGTGAAGACACCCGCCTATTTAACATATCCATTTAACATTTTCCTTCTGCCTTCTGATTTCACTTAATATTTCTTGTAATGCTGGTCATCTTAATTTATGACAGATATTTTTATGGGGCATAGAATTCTAGGTTGGGAGTTTTTAATACTTTCAAGATGTCCTTTGGCTTGCTTTATTTCTGATAAATAGCCTATTGTTTTTCTTATCTATGTTTCTCTGTAGATAGTGTATCTTTTTGCTTTGATTTCCTTAAATATTTCCTATTTTCAATCACTTGTTTCTACACTTTAATTATGGTGGGCCTTGCTGTAGTTTTCTTTAGGGGCCTATCATCCTCTTGGAATGAATAGATCTCTACCTCTGTATCTTTTAAAGATATAATTGGCATATAATAAACTTCACATATGTAAAGTACGTTTGATATATTTTTTCATATGTATATATCTGTGGAACCATGATAACAGTAAAAATAAGAGCATATCCATCAACCCAAAAAGTTTTCTCATATGCCTTTGAGATTCTTCCTATCTCCCCATATTTAGGCAACCACTGCCATGCTTTCTGTCACCATGGATTAGTTTGCATTTTCTAGATGTGTGTATGAAGGGAGTTATACAATATGTAGTCTTTTGAGTCTGACTTCTTTCACTTAGCATAATTATTTTAAAATTCATCAAACTTGTGTACATCAAGAAGTCATTCCTTTATTGCTGGGTAGTATTCCATCTTATGGATATACCAGAATTTGTTTATCCATTTACCTGTTGATGGGCATTTGGGTTGTTTCCAGTTTTTGCGGTTCTAAATAAAACTATGAACATTTGCATACATGCTTTTGTATGCATACGTATTTCCTTTCTTCTTGGGTAAATACTTAGGAGTGGAATGGCTCAGTGATGTGGTAGGAATATGTTAAACCTTTAAAGAAATTGCCAAACTGTTTTCCAAAGTTGTACTATTTTACATTCCCACCAGCAGTGTAGGAGATTTCCACCTCCTCTGCATCCTTGCCAAAACTCAGTATGGTTGGTCTTTGTAATTTTAGCCATTCAAACAGGTATAGTGTTAATCTCATTGTGGTTTTAATTTGCATTTTCCTAGTGACTAATGATAGTGAGCACCTTTTCATGTACTTATTTGCCATCTATGTATTTTCTTTGGTGAAACGTGTATTCAAATATTTTCTCTATATTTTAATTTGGCCTCATTTCCTATGAATTGGTGGCTCTATTCCCAGCTTATTTTACCATATATAGGTATAGCTACCTTACTCCCTCCACCAAAGTCAGGAGAACATTATGACTTTAACCAAATAACTTTTCATGCCTCACTCTGACCTCCTTGAGACTACTCTACAGAACTCAGACTTAGAATTTTTTGTAGATGGGTCATATCTAAGACTGAACGAGGATAATTTCAAGCTGGATATGCTGTAACCACTCTCTAAGATCCTATTAAATTCAATCCCCTTCCTGAAGTCAAGTCAGCAAAAGGAAGTGAACTTACAGGCTGGACTTCAGCCTGGAAGTGAGCAAGGAGTAAAAGAGCTAACACATACACAGATTGCAGGTATACATGTGGTGTGGTTTATGATTGCCACATGATATGGCAACAACAGGATTTCCTAACTGCTGGCTGGTACTCTCATTAAGCATAGTGAACAAATTTGAGCATTTCTAGATGTCTTTCTCCTCCCCATGGAATTCATTTCACCTGAATTCAGTTAGTTCACCAAATTAAAGATTACTTGGTAACTCCAGATTACTTCTACGAAATCTTCAGCAAATTGCAGCCACAAATAAGTCACAGATTCAGTAAAAAAGATTGGGAAAAAAGATTGGGAGAGAACTGGATGTGCTCTTTATGGAGACAGCAAGACAGTTGCTTGATTTCTCCAGAAATTATCCATTCTCTGGGATGGGCATTGGTAAAAATTTGCACACTTTGGCCCATCATAGTCAAGAAAATGTAAAACTATTCTGGGACAACATTGGTGGGGACATTTTAATCAGGTAGTAGACGAGGTCTCCAATGAACATTCCACCTGCCAGACTCACAACCCTGGAAAAACTATAAAAAAGGGACATAGGAACTACAGTCTTGAGGACTTTTTGAACATTGACAAATGGACTTTATATAACTTCTACTGATAGAGGCAGGCAAGGTAAGATCCCTGCCAAAAACCTCACCTTTGAGCTGAAAAACCTGAAACCCATGGCCTAAAGTGAAAGCTTCTATCCCTGTTACACTCTCTCCCAGTTGGTTCTTTTTGAATAATGCCTTTTTACCAATCAAATGTTACTTTTTCCAAGATTACCCGTGGCCCACCCCACTCCCCCAGTCCTGTGCCTGTAAAGACCCCAGACTCAGTTGATAGAAGAGAGAGAGGCAACTTGACTTCAGAGAGAGGCAACCTGATGTCAGAGGAATGGCTGGACTTCGGAGAAGAGCTGGCCAGAGACAGCCAGACTATGTCTGTCTCGTCCCCTTTTCAGCTCCCACTGAGAGCCACTTTCATCACTCAATACAATTCTCTGATTCACTGTCCTTCAATTTGTCCGTGTGACCTCATTCTTCTTGGGCACTGGACAAGATCTTGGGACTCACCGAGTGCAGGTACCCAAAAAAGGCTGTCACAATGGTCCTTTGCTCTTGCTGGCAGAGGGCAGCCACCCCACATGATGAGGCAAAGGTACCACTGAGCTGATAACACACTGCTGTCCATGGATGACGGGGCTAAGACAGCATTATAATATGCCCTCTGGGGCTTCAAGGGTTGCAGGCACCCCCACCTGGGTGCTGCCACGGGGCCCACATGGAGCTTGCTCCTGCTGGTGCCCAAAGCAGCCGGCCAGATCCCGCACTCACTCGCTAGCATTCTCCCTCTCATAAGGGGTTGAGTATGGTGGGCTGAGTAAGTGAGGCACCCCCATCACAAGTTCAGTGAAGGGGTCGAGAGGATTCCTGCATCACTACATCATGTGGATCTGAATATACATTTACTGTTTTCTGCCTTTTCTTTGGTTGGCCAAAAGCTTCCCCTGGTTGAAAAGCAGTGGCTCTGTGGCTAAAAACAGTAGGTTTTGTCTTTCCTACTTGGGAATTCCCTACTTACTTCTCTTACTGGCCGAGGTACTAAATTTATGGATACCATAATTAAGGAACTTTGTAAGGTGTTGCCTATTAGCCAAAAATTACACTTTCCCTACCATCCTTAATCCTCAGAAAAAACTGAAAGAGGTACTTTAAAATTAAAATTTGGTAAACTCTCTGAAGACTTATAATTACCTTGGCCTAAGTTTCTCCAGTTGGCCCAATTGGCCATCTGGTGTTCTTCTGGCAAATGTAGATTGTTGTCTTATGAACTTGTTACAGCCAGACCAATTAAATTGAACATTACATCCTTTATTTTAGACTCTACTTTGTTGCAAGCAGATATAGCTCAATACTATAAAGGACTAATGGGATATACTTAGATTTATCATCAACAGGTTCAAATTGCCTTTTCAAAGGAGCCACCTTCTGAGCCTCTGCATGACTTACAACTAGAAGACTTATTCTAATGGAAGAGACACGAATAAAAAACTGCTCTGGAGCTCCACTGGAAGGGCCTCTACCAGGTCCTCCTTACCACAGCTAAGTTATAAGGAATAGATAATTGGGTCCATGTCTCCTAGATAAAGTGACATTGACCTTTGATGGACTGGACTTCTACTTTAACTGGAAACTGAGAGATCCCTGAAACACGTCTGAGGCAGACAATGGCATGAAGGAGACATTTTTCCCCAAGAATATAGGAACAAGCAGATGACCTTGAATAGTGCACAGCTTCTGCTCAAGATGATGGAACAAAATATCTTTTTGATCTTTATTATTTTCCTTTTCTTCCTAGCCTTGTTTCTTATCCTTTACCTTTTAATTTCTGAATTTGTGCATCTCTGTAGAATTACAGTAGTTCTCCCTAACCCATGAGAGATGCATTTCAAGATCCCAAGTGGATGCCTGAAACCACAGATAGTACCAAACCCTGTATATACTATGTTCTTCCCTATACATACATATCTATGATGAAGTTTAATTTATACACTAGGCACAATAAGAGATTAATAGCAACAGTAATAAAGTAGAACAATTATAACAATATACTATAATAAAAGTTATGTGAATGTGGTCTCTCTTTTCTTTCCCTAAATATCTTACTGTACTGTACTCATCTATTTTCAGACCACAGTTGATTACGGGTAACTAAAACCATGAAAAATACAATTGCAGATAAAGGGAGACTATTGTATCTCTAAGTGCTGGGCATAAAAATGCCCTTTCCTTTTTTTTTTTTTTTTTAAGAGAGATAGGGTCTTACTCTGTCACCCAGACTGGAGTGCAGTGGCACAATTATAGCTCACTGCAGCCTCGATTTCTCAGGCTCAAGCAATCCTTCTGCCTCAGCCTCCCAAGTAGCTGGGACTATAGGCACAACATCATGCCCTGCTAATTTTTAACTCTTTTTGTAGAGATGGGTTCTCACTATGTTGCCCAGGCTGGTCTCGAATTCCTGGCCTCAAGCAATCCTCCTGCCTGGGCATCCCAAAGGGCTAGGGTTGCAGGCATGAGCCACTGCACCCTCTCCTTATTTCTCTGCCACATTTCATTTCTCTTCTCTCCTTTCCTTAGTGCCCAAGGTTCTTGGATATTTTTTTTTTTTTAGGATGTATGATTATGAAGCTAATGTCACCTGTGATTTTTGCTTTTGCTCACTTTTTTTTCTCTCAGTTCCATTGTACCTTCACAAATACTACTCGTTTCTGACTTGTTGTTGACCCTGAGAGAAATCTCCCCACCATTATTGTTGTTTGGGGCATGCTCCCCAGTCTGGGTCTCTGACAAATCTCCAAGATTAACAAATTATATTCTGAAGAGGTAGAACTTGTTTTTCTGGAAAGGTTGAAGCAGGTGGATGTTGTTGGTCTGGCCTCAACACTATCTTCACCCAGGCAAACCACAATGATAAAAGTATGAGTGTTTTGTAGATGCTGTAGAGACCCCAAGTGATTCATATTTTGTTTTGAGGTCTAAGGATTACTGATTTTTGCCAGCAAATTGGACAGGGTCATGCTGTCTTTCCCATCTCTTTCCTCTTTCTGACTGTACAATTGGACTGAGTTTGAACAGTTTATCACATTTTTAGTTCAGAAGTTAAATCCTAGTTCCCAAGCCAAAAGAACAATCCACCCTCTGAAAAAATGCCCATTCTTAGTAGGTGATGGAAGGGACTGTGTGAAGAAGCTGAAAGACTTGGAATCAATCGAAGTGAGATCTCCACACTCAGGGAAATGCTTTATGTTGCATCCATCCCTTAAGAGATTAGTCCTGTGGACTACTGAAGCTCTACACAATGCCTAGTTTTCCATGCTTTCATTTGTGAAGCTACCCAAGCCACTAACCATGTTACCAAAAATACTGACACACTCAAGAATTTCAGGAACTCCGGAAGGCTGGTGTTCATCATCGACTGGCATTATAGATCATCCTGGCACCTACGGGAGGTATACGTACCGCTGTTGAGGATGATTGACATACACAGATTCCAAAAATCTTTCTGATGTCTTTTTGGTGAATCAACACATCTGTGAAGCCAACTAAGACATTTATCAGTTAAGCGACAGAGTTCTGATTCCTGGGACCTATGGGTTGTCATCAGGTAGCTAGGGATGGGACATGTTTCCCTGGATATTCTGAACAGGGACATCATTCTGAGGATATACTTTTCTCCAAAGGCTCGGGAGCTTTTACTATTTTTCCTGACAGGAGTATCTCTAATCAAATGCATTCTATCATGTTTAATTAAGACCACCAGTACTGTCCCATCCAAGCAGATGATCCAAACTACAATTAAGGAACAAAATATCAAAGATCAAACTGCTCCTCCACTGCTCATCATGGGAGCCTTCTTTACTTAATTCTTGAATTTTATACATTCCTGTACTTTTGTTTTATCTCTGTATAGATTTGGCCAATGAAGAAAGGAGTTTATTTTGACCAGGAGGAAGAGTTATAAAAGAATGAAAACAAACCTCAGTTTTTCTTGTTTCAACCTTTGCCTCCTTTCCCTTATTTTCTTATTCTCCACTCCACACCCACTTTTTAAAAACTATCTCCTTCCCCCTTGAACCTTAAAAAACTGTGAGGATTTAAAAAACAACTCTCAAAGAACTGTTCTGAAAGTTGCAGGCATGGGATTGCACCAATAATCCTGAGCAAAAGGCATGAAAAACTGGATCAATTTCTCAGTAGTTCCAACCAGAAGTTTTCAGCAGGTACAGATAAAAAAAACTGTAACTGAGACCAGACTGCGGTCATATACCTCTCTGTTCTTCTTGCCTAACATAAACTAATTCTGCTTCAGTACAGGAGGCTTCTTGTTCTTAAGTTTTTCACTGATGCACATCAGTTGAATAAAGTATTTAAACACTATTTGAATGACATTATATTTTTTCCTCTTGATAGGGGCATGTTGTGGTAATTAAGGGGTCAATTAATCAAAAGGATATAACAATCTTGAATGTTTAGGGACCTAATAACAAACAGAGCTTCAAAATATGTCAAAACCTGATAGAACTGCAAGGAGAAATACATAAATTTATGATGGCAGTCAAATATTTCAACACTTCTATCTTAATAATCAATAGAATAAGTATACAGAAAATAAGTACATACAGTCTGAGCTACTCGGAAGGCTGAGGTGGGAGGATCACTCGAGCCCAGGAGATGGAGTCTGCAGTGAGCCAAGATTGCGCCACTGCACTCCAGCCTGGGCGACAGAGACCCTGTCTCAAAATAAATAAATAAATAAATAACTTTAATTCTTTAAAAGCCTGATTTTTTTCTTTAGTTGACAGTATTTTTCAGTTCTAAAATTTTCATTTGGAAATTTTATGATTGCAGAGGCCTCATGAACTAATCTCCTTCTAAAGATCACACCTCTTAATACTGCTACTTTAGGGATTAAGTTCCAACCTACGAATGTTGGGAGACACATTCAGACCATAGCAGGCCCTCTCCATTTTCTCCTGAACATGCATGCAGATTTGTTCAAGTGCAGTCTTCCAGACCACTTGGGATAAGTAGGATCTTATCAAGGCCGTTTTTGTCTGTCTCATTCCCTGGATCTCCCTGTTAAATTTATTACTGAACTGTTGATTTATTACTTACCCCAGTCAGTATCAAGACCTCAGAATGTCTCTGATATTGACCTTTCCTGGTTGTCAGCCACTGAGATCACTGTTGTTTTATTGTTTGTTTGTTTTTGTTTTGAGACGGAATCTTGCTCTGTTACCCAGGCTGGAGTGCAATGGTGCGATCTCAGCTCACTGCAACCTCAGTCTCCTGGGTTCAAGCAATTCTCATGCCTCAGCCTCCCGAGTAGCTGGGATTACAGGCATGCTCTTCCACGCCTGGCTAATTTTTGTATTTTTAGTAGAGACAGGGTTTTACCATGTTGGCCAGGCTGCTCTTGAACTCCAGACCTCAAGTGATCCATTCCACTGGACTTCCAAAGCACTAGGATTACAGCCCAGCCTTTCTTCTTTCTTAATATAGGCATTTATTGCTATAGACTTCCCTGTTAGCATTGATTTTGCTGCATCCCATAGGCTTTGGTATGTTGTATGTACATTTTCATTTGTCTCAAGATACTTTTCGATTTCACTTTTGATTTCTTTTTTCTTTTTTTCTTTTTTTTTTTGAGTTGGAGTCTCACTCCGTTGCCCAGGCTGGTGTGCAATGACACGATATCAACTCATTGCAACCTCCACCTCCCAGGTTCAAGTGATTCTCCTGCCTCAGCCTCCAAAGTAGCTGGGATTACATGCCTGGCTAATTTTTGTATTTTTAGTAAAGACAAGGTTTTACCACGTTGGCCAGGATGGTCTGTAACTCCTGACCTCAGGTGATCCACCCGCCTTGGCCTCCCAAAGTGCTGGGATTACAGGTGTGAGCCACCGTGCCCGGCCCGCTTTTGATTTCTTTTTTGACCAATTGGTTATTCAGTAGGATGTAATTTAGTACCTCATAGGTATGTTACCTAAGAAAAAGTCCAACATCATCCCTGCTTTCAATGCAGAGGGGAAGTTCCTTTCTAATGACTTTAAGAAGAACAAAGGACGGTCCTTGAGTTCTTATAAGGAACGCGCTGTTTTCAGTTGACTCATCAAAAGGAGAACTAGCATGACATTGTTTTCTCTTTGCATACATCCATTCTCTGAGCTTTATTAACCAGACATTTGCATTGACAAGAACTAAAATAAGTTCAGGTTCTTTTGAATAATCTAGTTGTTGACATAACCAACAGTCAGATTGATTATAGTAGCCAGAATTTGGAAGACTGGTACAAAGGAGTGCCAGATCTGTACTCGTTCTGTTGGAAAAGCAGTAAGGGTTAATAAGAGTCAGACACAGTTTGAAGAAAAGGTCCATAGTGGAGGATCAGATGGAGAGCAGGATAGATTGAGACTGTCTCCAGTCAGCTTTTTAATAGTCAGGCCAGGTGTGGTGGTTCATGCCTGTAATCCCAGCTTTCAGGAGGTCGAGGTGGGAGGATCACTTGAGCTCAGGAGTTTGAGACTAGCCTGGGCAACATAGTGAGATGTCATTTATACTAAAAATTATTATTTTTATAATAATAATTATACTAAAAATTAAAAACAAACAAACAAGCAAAAAACACTTAGCTGAGCGTGGTTGTGTGCACCTGTTGTCCCAGCTACTTGGGAGGCTAAGGTAGGAGGATTGCTTGCGCCTGGAAGGTTGAGGCTGCAGTGAGCTATGATTGTGCCACTGCACTCTAGCCTGGGCAATGGAGCCAGACTCTATCTCCAAAAAAACAAAAAAGGCTGTCAACAGTAGAAGAAAGGCTTTTGTCAACAATGCTAGAAGAGGTTGTGGGATATAAATTTTTTTGTTTGTTTCCTAAAGAAGAGTAGCAGGGACACCTAAAAGGGGGAGAAAATAGGTGGAAGTAGAACTTCTTGATCCACGGTCTTTGGAAAAGCTGTCTACTTCAAAGAAGTACCATCTGCTTCTGGGACCTGGGAACTGGCCCTGGAAATCCTTACTTTAAGGTTGCCTGTAGAGGTAATTTTCCAATTGTCTTGGGAGTGCTGATCAGGATCTAGCTTTACATTAGAGATAAATCACTAGATTGGCATGACTTGTATGGACCTAGAGGGATTTTTCTTTATTTTGATGGCAGTCTAGGTAACCAGTATTACTTCATGTCAGCCTTCCTAGCCTTCCTAGCGAGGTGACAGAGTGCGCTTTCTTATAAAAACCTTGATGTACACACGATCTCCTGGTTGAAAAACATGGCAAGGCTTGTCAGTGGCAGAAGCCATGCCCTTTTTACCTGTTGATGATATGCTCCAAGTAGATTAGCTAGTGCCTATATATAGTTAGACATAGTATCAAACTGTTCACTTAAATCTATATAGTGTCCATTTAACCCAGGAATGGAAGGTTTAGAGGTGCCAACAGTCAACGGGTGGCTGAACATTATTTCAAAAGGGGTCAATCCAATCCAAGTCTTCTATTTAGAGTGTTCAGATTTTTTTTTTTTGAGACAGTGTTTCGCTCCGTTGCCCAGGCTGGAGTGTAGTGGTGTCATCTCGGCTCACTGCATCCACTGCCTCCCAGGTTTAAGCAATTCTCTGCCTCAGCCTCCCGAGTAGCTGGGATTACAGGTGCCCACTGCCACGCCCAGCTAATTTTTTTTTTTTTTTTTTTTTTTAGTAGAGACGGGGTTTCACCATCTTGGCCAGGCTAATCTTGAACTCCTGACCTCGTGATCTGCCCGTCTCAGCCTCCCAAGTGCTAGGATTACAGGTGTGAGCCACCGTGCCTGGCCGTATTCAGAATTTTTATAAGGGCCAGGAGTAATACTTCTGTTTCTTGACAGATTTTTCCCAAGTCGATTTAATGTCTAGATTTTTATGTTCCACTTGCCCTGAGGATTGGAGATGGTATGAGGCATGAAATTTTAATGAGTACTCCAGAGATTTTGCAAGCAAGAGGTTTATCTCTGATATAAAATGAGTTTCTTTGTCTGACTTGATCCATAAAGGGATGCCAAAGTGAGGTATAATTTCAGTTATCAATTTCTTCACCAATGTTGTGCCATTAGAATCTCTAATCCATCCATGAAACCTGCAGACTATAGCCAAAGAGCAGGAAAAGCCAAAGCTGGAAGTAAATCTATGAAATGTATCTGGAGTGCTGCAAGGAGAAGCATGGGCCTTGGAAGACTGCCTGAGGGGTGTTGGTTTCCCCCCAAAACGTGGTGAGATTTACAAGTAATGCATTGGGAAATAATTTGGACAGAAATGTTGTAGATCCCAGGACAAAACCAATTATTCTTTAGTTCCTCAGCTATCCCCCATGTGCACATATGTCCCATCTAATAAGACATAAGTACAAGCCAAAAGGTTAAAAGAAGATGGGCCACAGGAAGTCCATTTGGCCCAATATGCCTAATCCATCTGATAATTGCTTGGCACCTTTTTGTAACCATTTATCTTTTTCATATTTCGGGGCATTTACCTGAAAATCAATAATATCAGTCAAGGATAAAGGCAAATTCATAAATTGGGTGGAAAAATCAAAAGGGGGTCAGTTTTTGGCTGTGTACTTAGAAGCCTTTTCTGCCCTATCATTCTCTAGAGATAAAGTATCAGTCTCCTTAGTGTGGGCTAGACAATGAACAATAGCAATTTTAGTGTGAAGGTGAACAGTCTGTGATAAGGCAGCAATTATATGTCCATTAGCAATAGGAGTACCAGCAGAGGTTCAGAATCCACGGGATTTCCAGATTGTGCCAATAGCATGGCAGATTCCAAAAGCATGTCGGAGTCAGTGTAAATAGTGGCAGTTTTTCCTTTTGCCAATGTGCAAGCTCTAATAAGAGCTATAAGTTCAGCAGCCTGGGCTGACTTTATCGTCAGCAAAGAGTATGCCTCAAGCGTTTCATGTGGGGAAACTGTGGCATAGCCAGTTATTATGTTTCCCTTAAAATTAAATTTGCAAGAGCCATTACAAAATAGCAGCAAGGCTAGGTTGTCTAAAGGAGAGTCTGAGCGATCCCCTCATGGCTTTGAACCCATTTCTATAGCTGCTAGGCAATCAGGTGGAATGGAATGAGGCTCTTCATCATCAGGGAGGGGTCGGAGTGTAGCAGGATTTAGTGTCACAAAGGTGTAAGATGATGGAGGGATTGGTTCACAGGGCTTGCTCCTAGGTGGTCTGTTCATGTGTAGAGAGGTGCTGCATCTTAAGAACTTGGAAGACAGCGGACACAGCATGGGAAACATCGAGGCAGATGGGGGAGCCTAATGTATGGGTGCTGACTTTAGTAATTAGGGCGGCAGCTGCTGCTACTGCATGCAGGCATGGGGGCGTGCCTGCTGCCACAGTATTCCACTGGCATGAGAAATATGCTACAGGTTGTATCTGAGAGGCAAAGGGTTGCCCTAGAATACCTGCAACAATCCCACTATTTTCATGACAATAGAGATGAAAAGGTTTATCAAAATTACATAAGCCAAGAGCAGGGAGTAGGACAATGCTAATTTTGAGGCTTCAAAAGAAGTTAATGCCTCTGAAGGCCAGAGAATGGCCTCTGGAAGGAGGGCATATAGTGGTTTGGCAATAGCCTCAAAATTAGGACTCCATGGTGGTCAATAGTCAGCTGCCCCTAGAAATTTACATAGCTGTTTTTTCATTTTGGGGAGAGGAATGGATAAAACTGACTCGAGGCATTTCGGGGTGAACTTCTGAGTGCCCTGAGCTATTTCATGTCCTAAGTAAGTAACAGTTGTTTGCACTAACTGAAGTTTAGATCTAGAGGCTTTATGGCCTCAGTCAGCTAGTGCCTTTAGGAGAGTGAGAGAGTGTCTTTAAGGGTATCCTATTTAGTTTGGTTACAAAGCAAAAGGGCAAGGTCATCAATATATTGCACAAGAATGGAGTCTTGGGTGAAGGCTACAGAATCCAAGTAGGCTTTAAGGATTAGAGAGAATTTTGAGAGGGACTCACAATATCGCTGAAGCATGCGAGTCCATGTTAATTGCCTCCCTCTAAATGTAAATACAAAGAGAAACTGAGTCAGGGTGCAACGGAAAGGAAAAGAAAGCTGAGCAGAGGTCAACTACATCACCAGGAATTGAGATAGGGATAGTAGCTGTGCTGTGGATAACAGGGTGGCAGGGAATTACAAATCTTGTACAACTTACAAATCTTGTATAAATAGATTTGATTTCCATCGGAAGCAAATTTTCCTTCTTTCTTTACTGGTAATATCGGGGTGTTACAGGGTGAAGTGGTGAAAATAAGTACATCTTGCTGCAAAAGGGAGTCTATGATAGGTTCAATTCCTCTCTCTGCATCTTGTGAGAAGGGGTACTGAGCTACTGCTGATGGGAAATGTTTGTTCATTTTTCATGCAATGTGTACCGGTTCTGTACTCAGTAGTAGTCCAATCTCATTTGCACATTAAGCCCAGAGACAAGCTGGGACATCTTTTAAGATTGCATCCTCTTTAGAGGAATTTAAATCAAGAGGGGTTTCCATGAGAGAGCATATTAACTTTAATACTAAGGTTAATAGAAAGTTTGAAGTTTGGTCTGAAGGCAGAGACATAAAAACGCCTTCCTTATCACATTGTATGGCAGCATTAAACCTACATAATAAATCCCTACCGAAAAGGTTTGCTAAGTGAGGAGTCAGAAACTAGAAAGGCATGGCAGGTGTTGAGAGGGCAAAGGATGTTGGGGTGTCCTGAGTTATGGGTGATGAAATAGGTTGCCCAGAGATTCCAATAGCTTGAATAGAGGCAGAGGTAACAAGTAGAGATAATTCTTCTGAGTGAATAGTAGAGGAAGTCCTATCAGTGTTGATTAAATCCAGTTCTTAATCCTCTACTTTAAGTTCAATGGTGGGCTTTGGGGTGCAACCGAGGATCAGCTGACCTCATCAATCAATGTGGTATTGTCCCAAAGGAGGGGAATAATGAACCTTCTAAAGGGGTTGGATTCTAGGGAGAGTTTCTTTCTTGCTTTCTTTTTTTTTTTGTACAGGACAGCGATTTTTCCAATGCCTCTGCTCTTTGCAATATCTGCTAATTTCAGAAGGCAAACTAGAAAAACCTTGTGGCTGACCAAAGATATGAAAGAACTTTGAGTCATTCTTAGAGGCATGCCTTTGTTTCTGTAACAATTCAAGCTTCAAGATGACTTGATTTTAGTTCTTTTTACCCTTTATTTTCTTGCAAGTTATTTTCAAATAATTGAGTGCCTGCTTCTATTATAATGCTTACAGACTGACCAGCCCAACCACTATACTATTTTAGATTTGCTTTTTTATATCAAGAAGATTTACTACTAGAGCAGAAACTGGAATATTTCTAAACTCTGGAGCTTCAGGATCTAATGCCATATGCCTTTGAAAACCTTGTATATGTCTCTTGACAAATGCCTTGGGGTGCTCTCCCTCGTTCTGAATACATAATTCAACATTAGGCAAATTTACCTTGGGAGGAGAGCCTCTGATATTGTCCCTGTCAGGCCCTGAATATCAGCGACTAGCTGGGTGATCTCCTCATTTGCAGGAGGGCCAGGAAGGGGCTTCAGCCATCTGTTCCCTCTGTGGAGGGAGTCTTCCCCGGGAGGCTGTCTGGCCTGTCTAATAACTGCAGTATGATCATCAGAGGGAAATACACCCCTTAGCAGCCAGTCAAGGTCTCTATGTGTGGGGTTACAGATGGCCACTGATCTCTCCAACTATTTTCTGAACTTGGTAGGTCCTTCTGAAAGTGGGGGCAAAATAGCTTTATAATTTAAAATATCTGTTGCTGTCCAGGAGACATGAATTCTTTGAGGAGGGAGTCCAGGATACATTTACAGAGGACATCAGTCTGGAGCTGATGGAGTCTGATTACAAAGCCCTGGGAAATAGGAGAGGTTTCAAGGCACAGAAAAACAAGCCTTGTTGAGTGTCCTTGGAGCCTGTGCCAGATTTATTTCATGGCAGTCAGTTCTTACATAAATGACCTCTAAGCTTCAGGTTTTAAGACCAGGCCTGATTAGGGCTTTTAAGATCAGGAGGGTTTTCGTAAATCATCCAGGGAAAGAGAGATAAAAGAAAGCAGCTGGATGTCTAAGGAGTTTTTCTGGGGTTTGGAGGAACGGAGGGAATTTGTTGAGGAGATAGAGGAGGAGGGAGAGGCTGAGGAGGGGGGCTTCAAATCAGGGGCCCAGAGAGTGATTAGATACTCTGGTGGGTCAGCGACATGGAGTTGGGGATTAAGTAGGCTGTGAGTGGAGAAGGGGGATTTATAGTGGGAGCAGATTTCAACTTTTATTCTAGGTCTGCTTTTGTTCTTCAATTTTGTTAAGGAAATTTTTTGGGCTAGTCATAATACTTTTCTGAGTTCTTTGTTCTGTCTGATCTTCCCATAAATACAATAAGCAAATAGTTTAGAATAAGAGTTCTCTAAAATTGTTTTCAAATACATTTTGAATAAAATTTTTATTTCTAATTCAAAGGATCCATCTTCTGGTCATTGACAATTAGGATTTTCATTGGTGTATAGATTCCAATTGTGACTTAATTCAATTAGCCTTTTATGGAAAGACCACGAGGTAACTTTCCAGGCTTAGGAGAAATCTTTACCAGGGATGCAAGGAGTGTTCCTGGAGTGGGTGCAGAAGATGCAGCCCCCATGATTCAAAAATTCATTCTCGGCTGGGCGCGGTGGCTCAAGCCTGTAATCCCAGCACTTTGGGAGGCCGAGACGGGCCTGATCACGAGGTCAGGAGATCGAAACCATCCTGGCTAACACAGTGAAACCCCGTCTCTACTAAAAAATAAAAAAAACTAGCCGGACGAGGTGGCGGGCACCTGTAGTCCCAGCTACTCGGGAGGCTGAGGCAGGAGAATGGTGTGAACCCGGGAGGCGGAGTTTGCAGTGAGCTGAGATCCGGCCACTGCACTCCAGCCTGGGCGACAGAGCGAGACTCCGCCTCAAAACAAAAAAAAAATTCATTCTCAGAGATAGATTAAGAAAGCAAAGACCTTGGCTGGTGTGGTGGCTCATGCCTATAATCCCAGCATTTTGGGAGGCCAAGGCCAGAGGATTGTTTGAGCCTAGGAGTTTGAGGACAGCCTGGGCAACATAGTGAGATCCCCATCTCTATAAAATTTTTAAAAATTAGCTAGATGTGGTGGTACGCTTGTAGTCTCAGATACTTGAGAGGCTGAGGTGGAGGAGGATCACTTGAGCCTGGGAAGTTGAGGCTGCAGTAAGCTGTGATCGTGCCTCCACTCTCCAGCCTGGACTACAGAGTGAGACCTTGTCTCAAAGGAGGAAAATGACTACAAAATAAATAAACTTTTAATAAGTTTTTAAAAAATAAAAAGAAAACAAAGAATTTTGTGGCTACAGGTGGTTAAGGGTCTCTGGGCTGATGGGATTGCTCCTGGGATCGCAGTCAAGTAGGGATTTAGCTGGGCCAAGTGGCTGCTAGCTGGGTATGCAGTGGGTCCTGCAGTTGGTGGGTCTAGTACCAGAGTCCTAGGCAGGTGTGGATCCTGCATGGTGTCTGGGCCAACAGGATTGCTTCCAGGACCTTGGTCAGTGGGACTGGTGTTGGGACAAGGATCCACTTCAAGGTCTGCAGCTGGGTACACAGACAGCAGCTCTGTTACCAGGTGTGTGGATGCACGTGACTCCCACCAGTTCCCTGGGCTGTCTCCTGCTGGGTTACTGGCAGGTCACTAGACAGGCAGGACTGGCTCTGGAATGTGGCTGAGAGAGGCCAGAACCAAGTCACAGGGCTGCTTCAGGGTCCACAGCTGGGACTGACATCTGCAGTTCTGCCTCTGGAAATATGCATAGGTGTGCCTCCTGCTGGGTTCCTGTATGGGCATGACTGCTCCCAGAACATGGCTGACAGGTCTTTTTCAGGGATGGTTTCTGTTAGTTTATTTTTTCCCTTGAATGGGCCATACTTTCCTGTTTCTTTGTATGCCTTCTGATTTCTTGTTGAAAACTGGACATTCAAATGTAATAATGTGATAACTCTGTATATCAGATACTTCCCTTTCCCCAAGGCTTTCTGTTATTTATTTACTTGTTTATTTAATTGTTGTAGGCTGTCTCTGTGCTGAGGATCAGCCCAAGGTGTAAACTCAGTCTTCTCAGGTCTTTACTAAGCCTGAGTCCCTTCCCCTGGGCATGCGTGGTGACTTTCTAATTTCTCCCATATATATGGTTGCTTTTGAGTGTACTATGGCTGGCTCCCAAAAGGAGGAAAAAGAGAAAAATGAGTGAGAAAGGCACTGACCCTTTAAATCTCCTGGAAATCACATCAGTGGGGGTGGGTGGATGGGAGGTGAGTTTTTTTTTGTTTTGTTTTGTTTTTTTTTTTTGAGACAGAGTCTTGCTCTATCGCCCAGGCTGGAGTACAGTGGCATGATCTTGGCTCACTGCAACCTCCAGAAGGTGAGGTTTTCAACAGTAGTGGGAGATGTAACAATAATGGCTGCTAATTCATTTTCTGCAATTCTGTGATCAGAAGCAGTGATTAGCGATCCAAGCACAGATCCCCAATATTGGAAGATAGAGTTCTTTTTGCCTACTCCGCTGCTGCAAGTTGTGTGCAAGCTGCTCCAGGAACATGTGCACAGCTGTTTGCTATAGAGCTGAAAAGTCGGGGTGGGGAGCTGCTACTGTGCTAAGAGCTTAAATTGACTGAAATTAACTGCAACTCACCATTTAGGCTTCCCCTGGAAATTGCAAGCCCTCGACAGACTCCAGAGTTCCAAAATAGTTATGTCAGACAGATTATGTCAGTGTAACTGTTATTCTGTGGGGAGGTGGATTCCTGGTGCTTCCTCCTCCACCACCTTCCCAGAATCCTCCTCTAGTCGACATTTTTGTTTTTCACAGAGTTTCACTCTGTTGCCCAAGATGGAGTGCAGTGGTTCAATTATAGCTCATTACAGCCTGCAACTCCTGGGCTCAAGTGATCCTCTCACCTCAGCTTCCTAAGTAGCTAGGACTACAGGCAAATACCACCACACCTGGCAAATTTTTTATTTTTTTGTAGAGACAGGGTCTCACTATGTTGCCCAGGTTGGTGTCAAGTGATCCTCCTGCCTTGGCCTTGAAAAGCACTGAGATTACAAGTGGGAGTCACCATGCCTGGCCTTAGTCAACTAATTTTTTTATGAAGTACAAAGCCATTTCAATGGAGAAAGTATTGTCTTTTTAATAAAGGATGCTGGATGTCCTCACTTGTAAGCAGGAGCTGAACAATGAGGACACATGGACATGGGGAGGGAAACAACATACACTGGGGCCTGTGGTGGGGGGTGCGGGGAGAGGGAGAGCATCAGGAAAAATAGCTAATGCATGCTGGGCTTAATACCTAGGTGATGGGTTGATAGGTGCAGCAAACTACCATGGCACACGTTTACCTATGTAATAAACCTGCACAGCCTGCACGTGTATCCCAGAACTTAAAATAAAATAAAATAAAAATAAATGATGCTTGAACAATGGACTATCCATATACAAAAACAAAACAAAAAAAAAAAACAAGGCAAACTTCAACTTAACCTAACACTTTACATGAAAATCAATTCAAACAGATCATAGACCTATTGGTAAAATATAAAATTATAAAACTTCTAGAAGAAAACATAGGAGGAAATCTTTGTGACCCTAGGTTAGGCAAAGAGTTTTAGACATGATACCCAAAGCATGATCCATAACAGAAAATACGGATACATTGGACATTACAAAAATCAATTACAAACACAGTCTGCAGAAAAAGGTTAAATTCAGGGTATCTGCTCCTGGAATGGTTCATGTTCTTGTTCCATCCAATCTGGATGGCCAATCTAGTGTTTGCCTCTAAGGACGTGCCAGTCTGCCAACAAAGCACTTAACATCTAGTGTATCTGGGCAGTCAGAAGAGACCAAAGCTGTAAGTCAGTAATCGCCAGCTACTGTTGTAGGAGCACTGTGCTAGGAGGAGAGAAACCTGTAAAATACACAACAACACTGAGCAGAATGGCAGAAATGCTGTGACGAAGGAGGAGCAAAGGGTCTGAAAAAGGCTTCCCAGATTCTTGAAAGTGATAGTAGCACAGATCCCTGATACAGGAACAATTCAAAGGAAAATAATTCAAAGGAAAGTTAAAATACACCTTAGCTGGGATACTGCAAGTACTATTTATCAACTTTCACAGCCACAGAGTGGTAACACTTTCTTTAGAGTGACACAGTAGGAGCACTGTCATCTTGGACAAACACTACCATTTTAAGTTCTAGCTGCCTTTCCAGCTTCATGCATTTCAAGGAAATAATTTCTCTTCTAACAACAGGCAGGCATCTGAGGTGATTCTTGAAAGATAAGCTGAATGTTGATAGGCAAAAATAGACAAACACAAACAGATGCGAGAGGTTCAGGCAACACTCCCCCACCCATTATAATTCCAAGAAAATAAAAGGAATACCCATCACTGTTACAATTATGCTCACAAGTGCATTCAGAAGAGGGGCAGTCCACCCAGTTGGAAAGGAAATAGACAGTTTTCCAGATGGTGATGCCAAAGCTTAGTCTTGCAGGGTGAGCATGAATTAGCAAAATAAAAGGAAAGGCAAGCTTCAGTAAAGACCCTGAACTTGGAAGCCCATGCTGGATCAACAAGATAGCAAATACTCCCTGATTGTTCGACGTTTAGAGAGCCTGGGAACAGGACTTGTTTGGTACAGGCAAGTAAGGCCCTGTCATAGAGAACTTGGAAAGATACGCTGTAGAGTGGAGCCCTGATCCTGAACATCTTGGAGATCCAGGAAAGATTCCTAAGGAGGATGGTGACATTTTTTTCTTTCTTTCTTTCAATAGGGTCTTTCTCTGTTGCCTGGGCTGGAGTGCAGTAGCATGATCATGGCTCACTGCTGCCTCAGTCTCTCAGGCTCAAGCCATTCTCCTGCCTCAGACTCCCGAGTAGCTGGGACCACAGGTGTACACCCCCATGCCCACTAATTTTTTGTATTTTTTGTAGAGACGGGAACTCACTATGTTGCTCAGGCTGATCTTGAACTCCTGGGCTCAAGCAATCCACCCATCTCAGCCTCCCACAGTGCTGGGATTAAAGGTGTGAGCCACTGCACCTGGCTGATGGTGATATATTTATCAATCCATGGCCCTTTGGGAAGATGACCTTGGAGGCAAACTGGATTAGCCATCTACATCTCAGAGACAGGAGTTCATCATGATGTAAAATATGAGAAATCTGAACTAGGGCTATGGAATTGGGAGTGAAAGAAAAACAGCAGTAAAGAGACAGGAGACATTAGAGAAGTAGGTTTGAAGTCAGAAGTGAAGAGGATCAAAAAGCTATTGATGATGCATCTGAGAGGGCCACAACAATGGCTGCTGCTTCATTTTCTGCAACTTCGTGATCAGAAGCAGTGATCAGTGATAGTAGCACAGATCCCTGATACAGGAACAATTCAAAGGAAAA
>NC_045445.1:100415137-100494287 GCF_002776525.5 Piliocolobus tephrosceles | reverse complement strand
TTTCCAGCTTCATGCATTTCAAGGAAATAATTTCTCTTCTAACAACAAACAGCCAGAAAGAGCAGACAGAAAAACACAGATAAGACAGCTTTCGCACAGACGGAGGAGCGGGGGAAGTCTCTTGAGTAACTGCCAAACTTCACCCTTATACAATGGGCCCCAGTAAAACAGTGGGCCTTAATAAGCACATTCCTTTCCCTTCAGGTGCACTAAGATAAGGAAGCTAAAAGCAGACCGGGGCAGGGGGGCGGGGGTCGGGGGTGGGTGAGTGGTTTATGCCTGTGGCTGCAGGAAGATGTACGGGAACAGACACAAAACTCTCCCTCCCAGATAAGCACAAAAAAGAGACACAGACAATCCAAGCCTCTGTTAAACTCTCCCACCCTGAATCCTTAAAAACACTTTGACAACAACAAAAAGAGAAAATTTCAGGCCAGTATCCCTGATGAACGTCAATGTGAAAATCCTCAATAAAATACTGGCAAACCGAATCCAGCGGCACATCAAAATGCTTATCCACCACGATCAAGTCAGCTTCATCCCTGGGATACAAATCTGGTTCAACATACGCAAATCAATAAACGTAATCCATCACATAAACTGAACCAATGACAGGAACCACATGATTATCTCAATGATGCAGAAAAGGCCTTTAATGATAGAATTCAACACCTCTTCATGCCAAAAACTCTCAATAAACTAGGTATTGATGGAATATATCTCAAAATAATAAGAGCTATTTATGACAAACCCATAGCCAATATCATACTGAATGGGCAAAAGCTGGAAGCATTCCCTTTGAAAACTGGCACAAGACAAGAATGCCCTCTCTCTCTGCTCCTATTCGACATAGTATTGGACGTTCTGGCCAGGGCAATCAGGCAAGAGAAGGATATAAAAGGTATTCAAATAGGATGAAAGAAAGTCAAATTGTCTCTGTTTGCAGATGTCATGATTGTATATTTAGAAAACCCCATCATCTCAGCTTAAAAACTCCTTAAGCTGATAAGCAACTTCAGCAAAGTCTCAGGATACAAAATCAGTGTGCAAAAATCACAAGCGTTCCTATACACCAACAATAGACAAGCAGAGAGCCAAACCATGAGTGAGCCCCATTCACAATTGCCACAAAGAGAATAAAATACCTAGGAATACAGCTAACAAGGGACACGAAGGACCTCTTCAAGGAGAACTACAAGCCACTGCTCAAGGAAATAAGAGAGGACACAAACAAATGAAAAAAAAATTCCATGCTCATAGTTAGGAAGAATCAATATCATGGAAATGGCCATACTGCCCAAAGTAATTTATAGATCCAATGCTATTCCCATCAAGCTACCATTGACTTTCTTCACAGAACTAGAAAAAACTAGTTTAAATTTCATATGGAACCAAAAAAGAGCCTGTATAGCCAAGGCAATCCTAAGCAAAAAGAGCAAAGCTGGAGGCATCATGCTCACTGACTTCAAACTATACTACAAGGTTACAGTAACCAAAACAGCATGGTACTGGCATCAAAACAGATATATACACAAATGGAACAAAACAGAGGCCTCAGAAATAACACCACACATCTACAACCATCTGATCTTTGACAAACCTGACAAACACAAGCAATGGGGAAAGGATTCCCCATTTAATAAATGCCACTGGAAAAACTGGCTAGCCATATGCAGAAAACAGAAACTGGACTCCTTCCTTACACATTATACAAAAATTAACTCAAGGAGGATTAAAGACTTAAATTAAGACCTAAAACCATAAAAACCCTAGAAGAAAACCTAGGCAATGTCCATTCAGGACATAGGCAAGGGCAAAGACTTCATGACCGAAACACCAAAAGCAAATGCAAAAAATGCTAAAATTGACAAATGGGATCTAATTAAACTAAAGAGCTTCTGCACAGCAAAAGAAGCTATCATCAGAGTGAACAGGCAACCAACAGAATGGGGGAAAATTTTTGCAATCTATCCATCGGACAAAGGTCTAATATCCAGAATCTACAAGGAACTTTAACAAATTTACAAGAAAAAAAAACCCCATCAAAAAGTGGGTGAAGGATATGAACAGACACTTCTCAAAAGAATACATTTATATGACCAACAAACATGAAAAAAAGCTCATCACCACTGGTCATTAGAGAAACGCAAATCGAAACCACAATGAGATACCATCTCACGCCAGTTAGAATGGCGATCATTAAAAAGTCAGGAAACAACAGATGCTGGCGAGGATGTGGAGAAATAGGAATGCTTTTACATGTTGGTGGGAGTGTAAATTAGTTCAACCATTGTGGAAGACAGTTTAGTGATTCCTCAAGGATCTAGAACCAGAAATACCACTTGACCCAGCAATCCCATTACTGGGTATATACCCAAAGGATTATAAATCATTCTACTATAAAGACACATGCACACCTATGTTTATTGCAGCACTATTTACAACAGCAAAGACTTGGAACCAACCCAAATGCCCATCAGTGATAGATTAGATAAAGAAAATGTGACACATATACACCATGGAATACTGTGCAGCCATAAAAGAGAATGAGTTCATGTCCTTTGCAGGGACATGGATGAAGCTGGAACCATCATTCTCAGCAAACTAACACAAGAACAGAAAATCAAACACTGCATGTTCTCACTCATAAGTGGGAGTAGAACAACGAGAACACATGGACACAGGGACGGGAACATCACACACTGGGGCCTATTGGGGGGTGGGAGGTAAGGGGAGGGAGAGCATTAGGACAAATACCTAATGCATGTGGGGCTTAAAACCTAGATGACGGGTTGATAGGTGCAGTAAACCACCATGACACAAGTATACCTATGTAACAAACCTGTACATTTTGCACATGTACCCCAGAACTTAAAGTAAAATTTTAAAAAAGCAATTCTTTTCTATTTGTTTTTTGTAAAGGCCATGATGAACCTTTCTTTGTAAGCATGTAGACTTTTATCATAAGCATTGAAAGAAAATTGTCCTATGTATGGCCTTGTAGTCTTAGTTCCTGAACAAAAATAAAGCAAAATGAAAAAATAAAAAATAAAAAAACTCTTAGTCTGTAAGAGAGAGTGCCTCTGTCCTAACTAGGCCAGAAGCCCCTCTCAGGTTTATTTCCCAAAGTAAACCTGTCTTTAACTGCTGAGCCAATTTTCATGTTTCTTTCCTCTTTCTTTAATTCTTACATAGAGCTCACAGTATACTTCTGAGTTCAGCTTGGGTTTCTCACTTCATGTTCCAATCCCTAAACTGAGTTTGATACAAGCTGTGAAGATTTAGATTTAGCTGGGGACACTGTCATTAGACACTAGGCTTGAATGAGGGAAAATAGCTTCTTAACAAAGATCTTAACATTTTTTGAATGTTGACTTTGTCCATGGTTAGTTAAATGTAACTTTAGTGTAAATTATAGCATGTATTTGCTTTTATCTCTAAGAAATAATATGGAGCCACATAGATTACAGTAATTTGCCATTTTGCAAAAGCACCAGAGGGTCAGAGTCCCTGATATATTTCTTTAATCACCAATTGCTACTGGACACCTCCCATGGCAGTAAACTGGGCACTAGGCGTCTAACAGTGATGAAGACCGACATTGTCCCTGCTCTCATTTCTAATGGGGAAAACAGACACAAAACAGTTGTGAGAGGTTCAGACAACACCCATATTTTCTTCTTAACGATTAAAATAAAATGAAGAGCCCTCACTATATTATAATTATGTCCATAAGTTTATTCAGAAGAGAGGCCTGCCACTCAGATGGAAAAGAAGCAAAGAGAGCTTCCCAGGCAGAGATGCCAAGGCAGAGGCTTGAAGGGTCAGTGGGAATTAGTGGAGCAGTATGGTTATAATCTTCCACAATGATAATTTTTTTTGTTATTTTACTGTTTGTTCTAATATATTTTCTTTGTGTTTATTTTACACCATTTTCTTAAGCGTATATAAGGTTAGAATGTTTATATTCATTGTGAATTGAATCATTATGGAAGGGCCCTCTCAATTCCAATGAATAATTTTTTGTCTTAGTCTTTTCAGTTTGCTAGTAATATCACTGACCTTGCTTTATTTTGATTAGCATGGGCCTGGCAAATTTTCTTCCATCCCTTTATTTCAAACTTTTCTATATTCTTATGATTTGCTAGGTTTGGCATAAACAGTGTATGACTGGATTTGTCCATTTTTATACAAAATGACAACCATTAACTGGAGCATTTACTCCATTAACAACTTTTTTGGGGTCTCTTTTGTAATTTGAATTGAAGCAATTGCTATTCATTTTTTTAAACTCTCTTATAAGCACCACATTTTATTTATTTATTTATTTTTATTTTTTATTTTTTTGAGATGAAGTCTCCCTCTGCCACCCAGGCTGGAGTGCAATGGTGTGATCTTGACTCACTGCAACCTCTGCCTTCTGTGTTCAAGTGATTCTCCTGCCTCAGCTTCCCACCCCCAGTAGCTGGGATTACAGGCGCCCACCACCATGCCTGGGTAAGTTTTTTTTTTTTTTTTTTTTTTTGTATTTTTAGTAGAGATGGGGTTTCACCATGTTGGCCAGGCTTCTCTCAAACTCCTGACCTCAGGTGATCCACCCACCTTGGCCTCCCAAAGTGCTGGGATTACAGGTGGTGAGCTCACCACCCAGGGGTGAGCTGGGGCTCTTATTATTTGTTTAAAAAAAGGTTTTACATTTTTAAATTTTATCTTATTTTAAGTTCCAGGATACACATGAAGTATGTGCAGGTTTGTTACATAGGTAAACGTGTGCCATGGTGGTTTGCTGCACCTATCAACCCATCACCTAGGTATTAAGCCTCACGAGCATTAACTATTTATCGTGATGATAAGCACCAAATTTTAATATCTAAGTCAATTTTGGGGGAAGGAAACATCATCAAGAACTTACTTCTGAAACAAAACAATGATGTTCATTCCTTCAAACATCCAAATTGAAGGTGTGCCAAAATGAAAACAAAAAAAGTCCACAGAGAAATAAAAAGGAACACAAATCTCACATTCCAGGGGGTTAGCGCATTTAGCAGTCTTAGCTGTGCTGTCTAACCATCCCTCAACTGACTTTCAAAAAAACAACACCCTAAACTCATCAAAATATACATTTTCCATTTACTGTTTTAAAATTAAAAATAATGATTTAAAAAAGAAAACTTTAAGGAAGTCACAATCAATTGCGTGACTCATTTTGACGTCATGTACAGCATATGGAGGTCAGGAAGGTTATTTGCAGCATACATGGTTAGAGGATATTCATCTTTGAGGTTTAGGTTTCTTCCAAATGGTGTAAAATACCCACAATTCCAAGTATGAAGAGACACAGACGATTTCCTTTGAGAATTCCAAAGGACAATACAGGCAACCCAGCTGTTCTTCATAGAGACAGGGCTTCCGTCAGATTGACAGAGTTCCCCTTGTGTAAAATATTTCACAACCTGTTTCAATGCTTTCATTGAGAGGTCAGGAATCAGTCTGAGAAACTCCCATGTGGAATCTTCTGGAGACATGGAGATTGGAACAGCTATCACATCATTAATCACATAATCAAATTATCTCCCTTGTTTGGCATACCTTTTCAGTACTGGAATGCAGTACTGAACCTCGTATAGCAGTCTCCTTTAAGATTATCTAAGACATCACCACAAGTCCGCATATATTTCTTACATCCAGCAATCACCACTTCATCAATCTCTATCATAGTGACCATCTTTAGTTTTAGTTCGACTATTTCACACAATATGCCCCCATCTCAGCCTCCCAGAATGAGTATATCTTTGCCAGTGTATCTTTGCCACTGCCCACGATGGCCCAGGTATATGTCAAATCACTCTCTGCCAAATTGACATTCCCACTAAGGATGAGAATATTTCCAAATTGCTTCGAGTGTAGAATTTTAATGTTCTGATAAGGTGAATCTTCATCATATACCACTTCATCTACGTTGTATTCAACCAGGAGTCCATCTGCTGTGGGCCAATATCTGTCGATGGTTCCTCCTGGAACTATCGGTGGTAATCGCCTCATCCACCAAGTACCGTCTTGACTCAATTCTTTCATTCTTTCTTCTCCTTTGTTCAAAAGACTGTTGATCTCTTCTTTGCCTTGTGCGTCACCATCATAACTCTGAAAGTCCAGTAACTCCAATCCATGTGAATAAATTCTCAAGTTGGTAAGGCTGCCAGTTTTGTTTGTATAGGTTGCTAAATAGCGGTGTGGTCTTGCTAGGTGTCCACCGGCTCTGCCATCCCCTGCTCCTGGAAAATGGACTGGAGCCCTTTTAGAATGATCTCGCCATCAGCTTTGGTGTTGAGCATGAAGTCGAGTGTGCTGTGCCATGCCGCTGCCATAGTGAGGTGAGACCCTGAGCCATGCCTGGGGGAGGCGGCCGCGGGAGACTGAGGGGCCGCGTGGCGTGTCAGGCTTCTACCCTTTTTAACAACTTTTTTTTTTTTTTTTTGAGACGGAGTCTCGCTCTGTCCCCGGGCTGGAGTGCAGTGGCGGGATCTCAGCTCACTGCAAGCTCCGCCTCCCGGGTTTACGTCATTCTCCTGCCTCAGCCTCCCGAGTAGCTGGGACTACAGGCGCCTGCCACCTCACCCGGCTAGTTTTTTTGGTATTTTTTAGTAGAGATGGGGTTTCACAGTGTTAGCCAGGATGGTCTCGATCTCCTGACCTCGTGATCAGGCCCGTCTCGGCCTCCCAAAGTGCTGGGATTACAGGCTTGAGCCACCGCGCCCGGCCCTTTAACAACTTTTTTAAAAAAGTTACTGATCATGTAATAAAGGATGAACTTCAAATATGAATTTATTTCTAACTTCTTACATTTCGCTTTCTATTTTCCTGCACTTTTTATAAATCTTTTCCTAGTTTCCTGACTTTAAAAAATGATGTGATTTTTGTTTGCTTTTCTCATTGCCTACCTTATAATTAAAATAATAGCAGATAGTCTGTAATCCCAGCTACTTGGGAGGTTGCGGTGAAAGAATCGCTTGAGCCCAGGCGTTCAAGGCTTCAGTGAGCTATGATCACACCACTGCACTCCAGCCTGGATGACAGAGTGAGATTCCGTCTCTAAAAATAGTAATAATAATAGATAGTAAAATAGTAATAATATGAAATTATTCAAAATAATTGAAAATGATAAGAGGAGCAATTTTCTTGTTATATATGATATTGCAATGATCAATCACCTACAAAATGTAATGCACGAGTCCACCAGGACACAAAGAGGGGAACAATAGACATTGGGGTCTACTTGGCTGTGGAGGGTGGGAGGAGGGTGGGGATTGAAAAACTCCCTGTAGGGTACTATATTCAATACCTGGGTGATGAAATCTTTTGTACTCCAAACCCCAGCAACTCCCAATTTACCCATATAACAAACCTGCACATGGACCCCTGAACCTAAAACAAAGGTTGGAAGAAAAAAAAAAATAAGCCAAAACAAAATGTGGGAACTGTGCACACACGGCTGTATTGTTTCTCTGTAACTATGCTCTTGAACTTGGGTGGTACAGCACCTCCGTCCAGGTGTTGAGCAAGCCTGAACTGGACACATTTAGAAAGGGGCGGGACAAGGGTGCTTCCCGAAGCTTCTCTTTCGCAGCTTTTTGGTTGCACCCCACACGAGGCTCCGTGGTTCAGCATCTACTAGATGCTGAGGTATTTTGCAAGAGCTTTGATGAGAGACTGTGAATTTTGTGATTGGAGGGTGGATGTAGGGTCATCGAAGGGAATTTGGGAGTTGATAATGGAGGTTTTTGGAGTCACAATAGGGACTTGCTGTAAGTTGAGTTGAATGCTCCCAGTCAGATCCTCCGATGGGTAATTTATTTCCATTTTTCTTCTTTTCTCATATTAAGATGAGAAAAGAACTTTAGGATGGCTTAAAGTTCCATCTAAGACAACAAGTTGAGAATTATTGTTTTCATAATAGTTAAGTGTTTTCTAATTTCTTTTTACCAAGAGTTATTTAGATGTGTGTTTCCAATTAACAAAAGCTAAGCCTTTTATTGATTTCTGATGCACCTTATCTGTGTGCTGTGTGGTGCTTATTAATTGGAATGTGTTTAGAGTCCCTTTAAGACTAAGTCCAAGGCCCATTTTTATTAATATTGTATCTCTAGCTTGAAGATAGTATGAGTTCTCCAACTGATACTGTTTTGTTCAAGATGTGTATTGGTCCTGTGTGTGTTCTTGCTCCCTTAATTGCCGAGAGTAGTGACTTGTTTGCATGTGTGCATATATATGATGCACACATAAATGTGTACATATGTATATATATATATATATATTTTGAGATGGAATCTCGCTCTGTCGCCCAGGCTGGAGTGTGGTGGTGGGATCTCACCTGGAGTGCAGTGGCACGATGTTGGCTCACTGCAGCCTCTACCTTCCGGGCTCAAGCGATTCTCCTGCCTTGGCTTCCTGAGTAGCTAGGACCCCAGGCGCACGCCATCACACCTGGCTAATATTTTTTTAAAATTTTTTTCTAGAGATGAAGTCTCGCGATGTTGCCTCAGGCTGGTCTCGATCTCCTGGGTCGCAAACATATATTTGTGCATTTTATGTGGCGATATTGGGCACAGGTAGGATTGTGAAATTTCGCTAGGTGGGTGGGTCAGGGCCCATAGGGCCCGATGTGGCCTGTGCAAGTGGGGAGGAGGGGCAGGGCTTGGCGTCTTAACATGTTTCAGCGGGCTGTGAGGTGAAGCCGCGTCCTCTCTGTCCGGGAATGCGAAGGGGCTTGTGGTGCTGCGAGAGTCCGGGCAGGGGGCGGAGCCTGGCAAGGGGCGGGGCTGGGTATGACCAGACGCCATGTGTGAGGTCCACAGGATGCGAAGGGTAAGGTGAGTCGAGCGTCCCTCAACCCGTCCGCCCATCCATCCACCGTTTGATAGTCCCTCAATCCATCCGCCCATGCATCCACCATTTGATCAACCCATTCACTCTTGCCCCAGGCGCGCAGAAGTGGGTAGGCGGAACCTGGGGAGACTAGCTGAGTAGTCCAGGCAGTGAGGCAGACTGAACTTGCCTGAGGGTCAGGGCCAAGTGTGTTTGGGCAGGCAGAGGTGGACTTGTCTGGGTCCTTCGTGTTGGGTAAGCAGGGTAGTGTGTGTGTCTTGGAGAGAGGGGTGGATCAGGCTGAGCAGAGCAAATCTGAAGGAGTGGCACCCAGATTTTCTGGGCGGATAGGCAGGCCCTTATGCATGGAGGTGGGCAAGTTGGGGGCAGATGTGTCCAGGTGGACCAGCCAGGTGTGTCTGGATATGGTGGGCAGAGGCAGGACCAGGTGGTATCAGTCATTCCTAGGCAGGCAGGGCCTAGTGCATCCAGCAGGTGTGTTGCCTCAGGGTAGGTTGGCCTGAGGGTGAGGCCAGGAGTGTTGGGGCAGGGTTGTCTGTCCCTACCCACTTATGGCTGACCAACAGCCCTCTTTCCACCAGCATGGGAATCCTACTAGTAATCTCTGGTCCCCGGCGAGTCTAGGATACAGAGTGGACAGGGAGTTGGGCTGATGCTGAGGGTCTGCCCCTCAGATCTTGCCTGTAACACCTCCAGAGACCTTGCTGTGGTCCCACTGGCCACTTGACAGCTGCCTCAAACGCAGAAGTGCAGGCTAGCCCAGAAGTACCAGACAGCAGTGGTGCCACTGGCAGTAAGGGAGGCACCTGGGCAACAGCCACACCCCAGCTGTTGTCTGAAGAGGACCTGCCTTGGCACTGTGACCTGTACCAGGACACTTGCAGAGGGAATTTTTGGCAGTGACCTGTACCAGGACACTTGCAGAGGGGATTTTTGGCAATCAAAGCCTGGCAAGTGTGAGGGAGGACCCTGGGGTAGAAGGATGGGGACAGTGAGGGCAGTGAGGTTCAACAGTGAGGTGACAGGAGGCAGGGAGTATCTGAAGACCACTTTGAGAAACCAGTTGTGTGGAGTGTGTCAGTATTTCCTGATCTGCAGCCCTGGGTGAGTGACATCAAGAAGCTCCAGCTCATGGATCCCACAGGCAGAAGCAGGCAGTGAATGTGAAGCACAGGAAGAGTTTGAAGAAAAAGATAGAGCAGAAGGTGACGAATTGAATAGGGGGCATGAAGGCAGGTCGGGGGTGGAATGCAGGGCAGGGGTGCAGGAGTTGGGGGTTGACATCGACCCTCCTGACCCTGCCATGACCAGTCATGTCCTGAAGAAGGAGAAGCAGCAGATGCAGAAAAGGAAGCACACGGCCGGGCGCGGTGGCTCACGCCTGTAATCCCAGCACTTTGGGAGGCCGAGGCGGGCGGATCACAAGGTCAGGAGATCGAGACCATCCCGGCTAACACGGTGAAACCCCGTCTCTACTAAAAATACAAAAAACTAGCTGGGCGAGGTGGCGGGCGCCTGTAGTCCCAGCTACTCGGGAGGCTGAGGCAGGAGAATGGCGTAAACCCAGGAGGCGGAGCTTGCAGTGAGCCGAGATCGTGCCACTGCACTCCAGCCTGGGTGACAGAGTGAGACTCCGTCTCAAAAAAAAAAGAAAAAAGAAAGAAAGAAAAGGAAGCACACAGGCAAGTGGAAGTATCCGGAGCATGTCAAGGACCCGGCCTCACCACGGCAGTGCCTGGGACCCGGCTGTGTGTATCCCACTTGGCCGGGCTCCAAGTACTGTTTGGATGACTGTAGCATGAGGCTGGCAGGTGAGTGAGTGCACCTCGAGGTTAAGGGACAAAGGCGAAGTAAGGTGTGATCCATGCCATCTGTAATTCCACTCAGCCACCCACCCATCCACCGTCATAGTCACCCACTCACTGAACCACCCATCCACATTACATCCACCAGGATGCTCATCCACCCTTATAGCCACTCACCCATCCACCCATCCACCGACCCATCCACTGTTCAACCACCCATTCACTAACATGCCCTCATCCACCACTCGGTACCCTATAGAGTCACCATTCAGTAGCTCATTTTTCTCATTCCTCTGATGTCCCCATCTACCCATTTCATTTCTTGCTTTCTCTTCTTCCAGCTGCATCAATAACATCCTTCCCCAGTGCATCCAGCAGTGGCAAAGGATCCCCTGCATTGCCAATGAGCATGGCAAGAAAATGCTCGAGCACATCCACCATGAGCAGCAGGACACCTATACTTGCCTGAAGGACACGGAGTGCCATTTCCATGAACTTGAGGCCATCATTCTGCATGGCAAACAGTAGGCTGTGTGCACGGATTACTAGGCGAGAGGGCATTGGTAAGGTAGAGCTTAAAGGTACCTGGCCTCTTGTCCTGTCCCTCCCCATCCTGTACTGCTTCCCTGGCCCCTCCATTGTCCTGTGCAGAACAACAAAGGTGAAAAGGGCAGCAAAGACCTGCAGATCTTTTGTGTCTCCTGCGGGCAGCCCATCTCTAAGTGTGTCGCCTTGTGCCACATGGAATGCTGCTTTGCCAAGGTTGGAACATTGGCTGGGAGTCAGATGGGACAAGGGTGTTTTTGGTTGGGTGGGGTGGCACATGGGTAGGGTCCATGTGGTGGGGGCAGGTTTGGCGCCTGGATATTTGTTATACGAGGAATGAAACACACATCCATGGTTTCTCCTGTGTGCTCTTCCCCCACACCCAGTATGAGAGCCAAGGTCAGGGCATTAACCAGTGGTGAGGGGGACACTGGCTGTGCAGACAGGAGCATAGGGTCTGCAGGGGACAACAGACCTGGTGTTTGGAGCTTTATTGTAGGAGGACACGCAGCATATGTCCACAGTTCCTACCATTTGTGCTCTTTGTTCCCCAGTGTGAGTGCCAATTGTCCATTGGGTCCCTGTACCCTACTTGCATTGAAGGGTGAGTGTGGGGGCTAGTAAGGTTTGAAGGCATTATGTGGACAGGATCAGAAGCAAGGTTGAGCAAGGTCAGGGGCAGGATGTGGGTGGGCTCAGAGGCAGAGGCGGGTGTAGTTAGAGGCATGGTATGGGCGGGGTCTGGGACTAGGTGCAGGTAGGGTTCTGGGGTGGGACCTCCCTCCTCCTGACTCTCAGCACCTCACTTTTCCACCCCCCTCCAGGACCACATGGCTCTTCCGTGATACCTACAGTCTGAAGAGTAAGAGGTACTGTAAGCGCCTCAAGGTGCTGTGTTCTGAGCACTCTTGGGATCCCAAGGTGAGACCCTTCCTTACCTCATCACCTTCCATTACTCCAATCCTCCCTGCCTGACTGCCCTCCGCATCTCCTCAGCAACCCCTGTGTGTCCCCCTTCCCTTCCCGACCACCCCACGTTCCATGCTCCTTGCTGCCTCTCACCCTGTCTTCTTCCTTTTCTCTCTAACTGGCTGTCTGTATTCATGCCCTCCTTGCCCGACCACCTTCCGGATGGTCCTGCCCCTCCTCACTGCAGAAGCACCCCCCAATTCTGATCCTCTTCTTGCTCGACCATCCTCCCTTCCTGCCCCACCGCCTGCCTGGCCAACCCGCTGTACCCTCCTCCTTGTGTGGCACCCTCAACTTCTCTTCCTCACTTTCTGACTTTCCTCCATTCTGATCATTTTCCCTGCCTCACTGACCCCTGACTCTATTTTCTGCCTGTCACCTACATCCTTTCTTCCTCCCTGTTTGACCGCTCTCCATTCTCTCCCTCCACCCTCCTCTCCTTCACCTCAGCCCTCACCTCCCCTCTGCATCAACAAACCCCACTCATCTACTTCTCCTCCTCGGACCACCCTCAACCCTTCCCTCCTCCTGCCGGACTGCTTTCCAGCCCTCCAGCTCTCCCTGGCCCACCTGCCCTCCAGCATCCTTCCTTCTGTTGGATCTCTTTCTGTGCTTCTGTTCTTACCTGCGTCACCTGCATTCTTCCATCCCTGCTTAGTCCACCTCATTCCTCTATCCTCTATGCCTGATCACCCGCTATTTATCCTCTCTTCTCTGAATTCCTCTCTTCCCCCTGCCTGATCACTCCCTATCCCTCTCCTCTCTGTCCTCCGTCCCCCTATTGTTTCCCTGTGCCTGATCATTCCCCAGGGCTACCCTCCTTCATAGCTCATCCTCCTTTATTCTTCACCATAGGTGCCAAAGGATGAGGTGGGCGGTTGTCCACTAGTGCATAATGTCTTTGAGTTCATGGGTAATTTCTGTTGCCTCCCCAAATGCCTGTGCAACTGCTACTATAGCTGGGAGAAGCTGAGGCGTGCCGAGGTGGACCTGGAGCGCATGCAGGTGGTAGGTGCCATGCTGAGGGGGCTGGGGGATGGGGTAGGATCCTGGACTCCCTCTCGAGTATTCAGGTCCCACAGTTGCACAAGCTGGAACAGCTGTTTGAGCAGGAGCAGAAGGTGCACACGTCTTTGATGAACCGGGTGGGGCTGCTGGCTCTGATGCTGCACAAGACGATCCAGCATGACCCATTCACCAGTGACCTGTGCTCCAGGGTGGACATCTAAGCCTTGCTGGACCTAGGTCCCATATACCACACTCTGTGTAAAGGTGACACCTCACAAATCCCTCCTCCCACAACTGCTGCTCCATCCACCTTTTTCTTAGGGCATCTTGGAGTTTCTCTCTGTGCTTCTCTGTCCACCACTTGGTCTCCTGTCTCTCTGTCTACCCTTCCTTGGTGGTGGTCGGGGGGATTGTCCAAAAATTCCCCATTCCCGTCCATTCCTCCATCCCTGTGCCTTTTTTTCCCTGAACCCTGAGGCCAAGGGATCTGCCCTGCTGTTACATCCACTGTCTAGAATTTTCTTCATCAACTTTGGAAGAACAAGGATTTTGATAGCTCATGATGTTCCCTAAACCTGTCTCCCTGGCTGCAAACCCAATTCCAAACCTCCAATAGTTGGTGGGTGACAGGCCCCACCCTCATAGCCATCATGCCCCTACCCGCACCCATCTTGTCCCGTTCCTGACCTTCCCGCTAGGTCCTTGCCCTGTCAGTCTTGTCCCATTTCAGTCCAACCCCAATCTGTCCTGCCTTTCACTTCCGGGCCCCCTCTTCCCACCACTCTGCTCTGACTGTGCCCTGTCCTTTCCAGCCTGTCCTGTCGCACCTATTTCACACCTGTGGGTTTGCCAGAAGGTGGCTTCTGCCACATCTGCCTTTGCCAGCCCCCATCCAGGCCTTCTGTGCCATTGGAGGTTCATCCAGTAGTGTTGCTTGTGGGTGCTGGTATGTCTCCAATGACAGACCTGAACGACATTTCCTAATTTTTTTCCTATGCTCACTGATACCTTATGATTTTTTTTTTTTTTTTTTTTGAGATGGAGTTTCTTGCCCTGTCACCCAGGCTGGAGTGCAGTGGCCTGATCTCAGCTCACTGCAACCTCTGCCTCCAGGGTTCAAGTGATTCTCCTGCCTCAGCCTCCTGAGTAGCTGGGATTACAGGTGCACACCACCATGCCCTGGCATTCTTTTGTATTTTTAGTAGAGATGGGGTTTTACCATGTTGGCCAGGCTGGTCTCGAACTCCTGACCTCAGTTGATCCGCCTGCCTTGTCCTTCCAAAGTGCTGGGATTACAGGCGTGAGCCACCACACCCAGCCCTTATGATTTTTTTAAATCTGTTTTTATAATTACTCTCCTCCCAGGAACTCATATAGTTCTAAATGTTTAAGTGTGTTGCTCTAGACTTTATACCTCATATTCCAGTACAACTACTTTACATTACTACTTGTCTGGTACAATATCTCCTTTCTCATTACTAATATTGTGTTTCTTTCTTTTTTTTCAATTTGATCAGATTTCCCAGAGCAGCTTTTTATTTATTTATACTTCCTAATTTTATATTTATTTTATTTATATAAACTTCTATTTGTATTACTTGTCACTTCTTGACTCTGTTTTGTGTTTTTATTTTTATGTTTTTTATTTAATTTTGCTGTTCTCCTAATTTCCTAAGTCATGTTCCCAACTCGATTATTTTGGGGCTTCCAGTCTTTTTTTTTTTTTTTTTTAATAGTAAAGTATTTGAGACTAAACACTTTCCTCTACGTGTGGCTATGTTTCAAACACTCTGGTATGGAAGGTGAAACCACAGAATTGACTTCTCATTTTGATCCTAGGTATTGAAGAAAGCTTCTTAGGTTCTTACTGGTTAAGGTAGTTTAGTTGTCTTTTTTTATTTTTATGTAATTATGCTTTTTATTATCATCAGAGAATGTAGCCTGTAGAATATGAATTTGTAAATGTTATTCAATATTTTCTCTGTGGCCTGGGTACGTGACCCAATTTTGTAAAACTTTCATGGATATAAGAGAAGAAACTATATTCTCTGTTAAATATTAGGACTTGGTGGGGACTTTTCAATCTAGTTGGATGATTTATTTTTTCTTTCTGTCTACTTCAGCTGTTATATTATAAAAAGGTAGAATAAATCTATTGTAACATTTTAAAACAAATTTCTCCTGTGGTTCTGTGTTTTTTGGGGGGAGATGAATCCTAAAGTATATATTTTAGACCATTTCACACAGTGACATTACGTATTTTTTTTTTTTTCTTTTGAGATGGAGTCCCGCTCTGTCACTCAGGCTGGAGTGCAGTGACCCGATCTTGGCTCACTGCAACCTCTGCCTCCCAGGTTCAAGCAATTCTCCTGCCTCAGTCTCCTGAGTAGCTGGGATTACAGGCATGTGCCACCACGCCCGGCTAGTTTTTGTATTTTTAGTAGAGATGTGGTTTCTCCAAATTGACCAGGCTGGTCTCGAACTCCGGACCTCTAGTGATCTGCCCGCCTCGGCCTTCCAAAGTGCTGGGATTACAGGTGTGAGTCACTGTGCCTGGTCAATTTCTGTTCATTTTTGTCCCTCCTGTTTTCCTCATTAGTTTGGAAAGTTTTATTTTTATTAATTGTCCCATTATATACTTTTCCCATTTCCAACAGGCATGATTTATTTCCTTTACTATTTTATCCGAATATAACTGGACCTTATTTTATAGAAAAAGATGAATAGTATTGCTTTCTTATTTTTCTAGAAAAATTTAATTTAAAGACTATATTTTTCTTATAGGTTGAGTTAATCCTGCTTCAAGAAATCTCACCTAACATTTTTTTTTTTTTTTGAGATGGAGTCTAGCTCTGTCGCCTGGGCTGGAGTGCAGTGGCCGGATCTCGGCTCACTGCAAGCTCTGCCCCCTGGGTTTATGCCATTCTCCAGCCTCAGCCTCCCGAGTAGCTGGGACTACAGGTGCCCGCCACCTCGCCTGGCTCGTTTTTTGTATTTTTTAGTAGAGACAGGGTTTCACCGTGTTAGCCAGGATGGTCTTGATCTCCTGACCTCGTGATCTGCCCGTCTCGGCCTCCCAAAGTGCTGGGATTACAGGCTTGAGCCACCGCGCCGGGCCTCACCTAACATTTTTATTCAAACTCCCCAGTGACTTCATCTATTATAATTTAACTTTAACTGTATGAGTGTGTGCTCAGGGGTGTGTATTTTACCTCAACATTAATTGTGGACCATTGTTTTGCTCTCTTATTTTGAGATCTCTCTTTGGATTTCATATTCATTTATTTAGAATATATCCCTGAGTGTTTTCTTTAAGCAGAATAAATTGGTGAAACACTATTCAAATTATTTCATGTCTGAAACTGTCATTCTTTTGCCCTGACCAAGGAATGGTTTCTTGGGATGGGGTACAGGATTGGAATTCTTATCTCTCCATGGCCTATGGTAGGGGTGTCCAATCTTTTGGCTTCCCTGGGTCACACTGGAAGAAGAAGAATTGTCTTGGGCCACACATAAAATATAATAATACTAACAATAGCTGATGAGCTAAAAAAAAATAGCAAAAAAAAAAAAAAAAATCTCAAAATACTTTAAGAAAGTTTACAAATTTGTGTTGGGCTGCATTCAAAGCTGTCCTGGGCTACATGTGGCCCATGGGCCGCAGGTTGGACAAGCTTGGGCTATGGGAAGTAGCTTCTACGATAACCCTCAGTGATCCCTGCCTCCTGGAATTCATCACCTTCTCTCCATTTGAGTAACTTGCTTCTAACCAATACAATACCTTAACATTGAGAGGATACCACCTTTGGGGTTAGATTACAAGAGACCATAGTTTTTATCTTGGTGACAGGCTCTTTCCCTTGTTGGTTTTGGCAAAGCAACATGCCATGTTGGGAAGGCCCATGTAGCAAGAGACTAAGGATAGCCTCCAACTATCAGAAACTGAGGCTTTCAGTACATTCCAACATCCCAAAAGGGATAGAACCCTGTGAACAACCACATAAGTGAGCTTGGAAGTAAGTCTTTCCCCAGTTCAGCCTTCAGATGAGGCCACAACTCCTGGCTGACACTTTGATTGTAGCCCTATGAGAGACTCTGAAACAGAGGACCCAGCTAAGCCATACCCAGATTCCTAACCTACAGAAACCATGAGAGTGTGTGTTTTTAAGGCCATCAAGTTTTTATAATGGTAATTTATAATACAGCAATACATAACTAATACATGGTCTGTAGATGTTAAATGACATCTGAATTCAATTTTTGTCAATGAGCTGTCTGCTGCTGGTCTTATTCCTCTCCCTTGTATAAAACTTGTTTTTGCATGGAAGTGTTTAAGAATTTCTCCTCGTCTTTGGACTGTAAGACTGTAACCTTTGTCTACAAAACAGAGAGAGATTTTTAAAAAGGCTGTAACCAAATTTGGTCATTGCAAGGGTTCCTGTGGTGATTAATTATTTTTAGCAGCTTTGTGGGGGAGGATCAGTGATTTAGTGATCACCTTTTACTGTACATCAGAATCTTCTGTGGAGTTGAGATGGAAGAGAGGGGGGATGTGAAGGGTTCATCCCCATGGCCTAGGGGAGAGGGGGAGGCAGCTCCCTGCAGGGTGTCTTAGGGGAGATCCCGTCACCACCACCAGCCTTAGCCAGGGAGATGCTATCCCCCACCCCAGCAGGGATCCTTCCCTCTCCATTGATTCTTTACAGATGTCAGCTGATTCTCAACAGCACTCCTTTTCCCCCGTCCTCTGGGGATGTGCCGATTTCTCCTCTATCCTGATTTAGGTACAGAAAAACCCTTTTTCCCTTGGAACTTAGAGACTGGCGGGGTAGTAGGGCCACCACAGTCTCCGGGGTCCTTCTGGCTCTCCCTCCTCCCTTCAAAGATTAATAAAATGGCCCCAGAAGGCAAGTGACTCGTCCAGGCCTCTCAGGTTGGCAGTGAGAGGACTAGACTGGAGCCAGGTCTCCTGACTGTGTCCTCCACCCTCGCCCACCACAGCTGAGATCAATTTTCCCACTCAACGTTCACGCTGAGATTCTGTAAACCGAGGAGGACGATGAGCGAGCCAGGCCCCGGCCGATAGCTCCCTTCTTTCAGACCTGCCTGTGGATCCTGTCGGCTTTGGAAGGGTTCATCCTCTCAGGGGCTCAGGGTCGTCATGCAGTCAGTAAGCCCGAATATATTCTGAAACGCTGTTGTTTTGGTTTTGTTTATTATATAATTATATTCCTAATATTAAATTATGCATTATGAATAAATACAAAGAAGAAAGTAAAAATGACCTCTAACTCTGACATCTCCTAAATATAAATTCTATCAACGATTTGATTTATTTGCTTCCATTTTTTTTTTGGGGTATGTGCTTTGGTGCTTATGTTTGCAAGTGATCAGTATGTTCATATGTGCACTTTTAGTTTAAATGAAAACCAGAATCATGTTGTTGGGTTACCTTGTTTTTTTACGTTGTATTTTAACTTAAATATTTTTCCATTGCCGCATATATTTTTCTAAACAATTTTAACAGCTGCAAATAGCGTATCTTTGAACATATCATAATTTATATAACCAATATGCTGTTAATAAATATTTATGAAAGTTGGTTTTGGTTTTAACTGTTATGAACATCACCATGGTAAAATTCCTACATTTAAATCTTTGTGCGCATACATGATTATTTTCTACAATTTCTAACCCATAGAAATTGTACCCTTGGGTTAGGGTGTAAGTACAGGTGATAATAATAAATGGGCTGGGCGCTGTGGCTCACGCCTGTAATCTCAGCACTTTGGGAGGCAGAGGTGGGTGGATCAGTTGAGGTCAGGAGTTTGAGACCAGCCTGGTCAACATGGTGAAACCGTGTCTCTACTAAAAATACAAAAATTAGCTGGGCATGGCGGCACACACCTATAATCCCAGCTACTTGAGAGGCTGACGCTGGAGAATCTCTGGAACCCGGGAGGCAGAGGTTGCAGTGAGCCCAGATCACGCCACTGCACTCCAGCCTGGGCGACACAGCGAGATTCTTGTCTCAATAAATAAATAAAAATTAGCCAGGCATGGTGGCACGCGCCTATAATCCCAGCTACTTTGGAGGCTGAGACACTAGAATCACTGGCACCAGGGAGGCAGAGGTTGCAGTGAGCTGAGATCGTGCCACTGCACTCCAGCCTGGGCGACAGAACTATGAGGAAAAGAGAGATCAGACTGTTACTGTGTCTATGTAGAAAGAAGTAGACATAAGAGACTCCATTTTGTTCTGTACTAAGAAAAATTCTTCTGCTTTGATATGCTGTTAATCTGTAACCCTACCCCCAACCCTGTGCTTGCAGAGACATGTGCTGTGTTTACTCAAGGCTTAATGGATTTAGGGATATGCAGGATATGCTTTGTTAAGCAAGTGCTTGAAGGCAGTATGCTTGTTAAGAGTCATCACCGTTCTCTAATCTCAAGTACCCAGGGACACAATACACTGCAGAAGGCCGCAGGGAGCTCTGCTTAGGAAAGCCAGGTGTTGTCCAAGGTTTCTCCCCATGTGGTAGTCTGAGATATGGCCTTGTGGGAAGGGAAAGACCTGACAGTCCCCCAGTGTGACACACGTAAAGGGTCTGTGCTGAGGAGGATTAGTAAAATAGGAAGGCCTCTTTGCAGTTGAGATAAGAGGAAGGCATCTGTCTCCTGCTTGTTCCTGGGCAATGGAAGGTCTTGGTGTAAAACCCGATTGTATGTTCTATTTACTGAGATACAGGAAAACTGCCTTAGGGCTGGAGGTGAGACATGCTGGTGGCAGTACTGCTATTTAATGCACCAAAGATGTTTATCTATGTGCACATCACGTTTTCTTAACCTTGTTTATGACACAGAGACATTTGTTCACATGTTTTCCTGCTGACCCTCTCCCCCCTATTACCCTATTGTCCTACCACAGCCCTCTCTCCAAGATGGTAAAAATAATGATCAATAAATACTTAGGGAACTCAGAGACCGGTGCCGGCACCGGTCCTCCGTATGCTGAGTGCCGGTCCCCTGGGCCCACTTTTCTTTCTCTATACTTTGTTTCTGTGTCTCTTTCTTTTCTCAAGTCTCTCATTCTACCTGGCGAGAAACACCCACAGGTGTGGAGGGGCTGGTCCCCTTCACAGAACGAGACTCTGTCTCAAAAATAAATAAATAAAAATACAAAAATTAGCCAGGCATGGTGGCACACACCTGTAATCCCAGCTACTCCAGAGGCTGAGTCATGAGAATCGCTGGAACCCAGGAGGTGGAGGTTGCAGTAAGCTGCGCCACTGCACTCCAGCCTGGGCGACAGAACAAAACTGGGTCTCAAATAATAATAATAATAAATGAATTGGGAGGGGACAATTGCATACTTAGTCCCAATGAGAAATCTGCCTTTCTCCAAGTGCTACATGATCAAATCAGTCACACATATGCAGCTTGTGATCACAAAGGCATGGAGTTCTCTGGCTCTCCATGGGGTGCAGCCTCTTGTCCAGCTGAAGTGTGGAGATTTCCAGGCTGCTTAATCTGAGCAATACAACCTTGACTTCACAGACCTATGTCCCTTCCCAAGAAAGTCAGGAAATAACCACGTTTCTCATGAGTCATCATTAATTCATGTATTTGTTGGTTGCACCTGTTGTAGTTGAGCAGCTTTTGTGGGCTTTTAAGAATCCCTGTAGTAAAATGTATAAGTGTAGCTCCATAAAAATCAGATCAGAGAAAATATAGAAAGAATGGACGAAGTCAGGACCAGAATCGATTTGGGCTGTAGGCATTTGGGCCTTAGGGTTCTGCAGAGTAACTAAAATTAAGCTGCAAGTTTCCTTCTGAGCTTCCTATCAGACATAGCTGGAAAGAAAATGCAATTATTTGTAGGATTTACCTTGGCCACAGGGAGAAAAATGACTACAAGGGTAAAGAAAAATTTTTCCAGGGGAAAGATTTCCTGATAATTGAATGTAAACCATCTCCCACCCCCTTTATTTTTGAGACGGGGTCCTGCTCTGTTGTCCAGGCTGGAGTGCAGTGGCTCGGTCTCAGCTCACCACAAACTCCGCCTCCCGGGCTCAAGCGATTCTCCAGCCTCAGCCTCCTGAGTAGCTGGGATTACAGGCACGTGCCACCATGCCTGGCTAATTTTTGTATTATTTATTTATTTATTAGAGACAGAGTCTCACTCTGTCACCCAGGCTGGAGTGCAATGGCGCCATCTCAGCTCACTGCAAACTCTGCCTCCTGGGCTCAAGGGATTCTCCAGCCTCAGCCTCCCAAGTAGTTGGGATTACAGGTGCCCGCCACCATGCCTGGCTAATTTTTGTATTTTTAGTAGAGATGGGATTTTGCCATGTTGGCCAGGCTGGTCTCGAACTCCTGGTCTCAAGTGATCCGCCTGCCTTGGCCTCCCAAAGAGCTGGGATTACAGGTGTGAGCCACCATTGACTTCCATTTAGGAAGTCAATCTCACGTTTTCTGGGAGAGCTCGATGCCTTTGCAATGCCCTGAAGGTGTATTAGTCAGAGCTAATAGGGTATACAGACATATATAAGAGGGAATTTATTATGGGAATTTGCTCACACCATTATGGAAGCCAAGAAGTCCCCTCCATCTTCTTTCTGCAAGCTAGAGAACTAGAAAAGCTGAAGCTGATCATGTAATTCAGTTTGAGCCTGAAGGCCTGAGAACCAGGGGAGTTGATGGTATAACTACCAGTCCCAGGCCAAAGGCTTGAAAAATGGGGTAGGGGGTGAGGGGATGGTGTTGGTGTAAGCCCTGGTGTCTGAAGGCCCAAGAACCAATAGCCTCAATGTCTGAGGGCAGGAAAAGATGGATGTTCACAGCTCGAGCAGAGAGGATAAATCTGCCCTTCCTCCATGTTTTTGTTCCATTCAGTCCCTTAGTGGATTAGATGATGCCTGCCCACATTGGTGAGGACAAATCTTTACACAGTCTGCTGATTCAAATGTTAATGTTTTCTGGAAACACCCTCACAGTCACACCTAGCAATAATGTTTTACCAGCTATCTGGGCATCTTAGCCCAGTTGAGTTGATACAAAATAAACCGTCACAGAAGGTAACTCATCTTGAAAGTTCTAAACTCCCTTAACACACTTCTTCTCTAAAAGAAGGTTTACAACTTCAATTTTTCTCTATCTTGAATTGGAATGTCTACAACTGTTATTATATGTCTGCCCAACCACTGTATGTTCAGTGTTTTGGGGGAAGATAACCCGTCTCTTCTGTTTTCACAGGTGCACATACAGAAAGAGAAGAATTGTGCCTCAGAAGCTGTACTTAATGGATGACACCCAGGAGCCTCATCTGCACCTGGACCTAATATGGTGATAAAATTTTAGGCTTGGAGCTGATATTGTAATGAGGTGAGCCTTTTGGGACCTTGGAATGGGGTGAATGTATTTTGCATGTGAGAGGGATATAAAGCATTGGTGGTAAGAGGGAAGACTCTGGTGGGCACACAGGAAGGTGTTCCATAGTGAGTCACACAATCTTGTATAATTTCCTCTCCTTGGGTGCAGGTAGAATCTCTGTGACTTGTTTCTAGCAAATAGAATATGGCAAAGGTGATGGGATATTACTCCCTCGATCAGATTATATTACATTCAAAGATGATATGATGTAACTCCCATGATTTCGTTACAGTATCTAACACTTTGCTTTAGTAGACTGGCACAAGAGATTCTCCTTACTGGCTTAATGAGGTAAGCATCTATATTGAGGAAACCCACATGGCAAGAAACTGCAGGCAGCCTCTAGAAACCATGGGTGGCCTCTTCGATTTGAAGGTAGCCTCCAGCTGACAACCAGTAAGAAGCCAGGGCCCTAAGTCATGTAGCTGCAAGAAAATAAAATCTGCCAATGATGTGAATGATCTTGGAAGTGGAGTCTTCCCAGTCAAGTTTCCAGATGAAAATATAGCCTGGCTGACACCTTGTGAGATCTTGAACAGAGGACTTAGTTAAGCTATGTGTGAACTTTTGACACATAGAAATTGTGAAATAATAAAAGTGTGTTGTCTTAAGCTACTAAGTTCGTGGGAATTTGTTACGCAGCAATGGAAAACTAATAGGATATCTCATGCTCTATTTCATTGTTTCACATTTTCCTCAATGTCTATCATATAAAGCTCCATTTTGTATCTGGGCTTCTGATTATTTTGTGTACTGCATATTTGGACAATATGCATATTTTCATTTTTCATTCAGTTGCTTCTGTTCCATGAAATAGTTCTTAACTACTCTAGTGTACTTTTTCGATTCCCTAGTCTGCAAATTCTTCAAACTAGAGAGTTTTAAACCATATGGTATTTGATACTTTTGTCTTTTTTTTTTTTTTTTTTTTTTGAGACGGAGTCTCGCTCTGTCGCCCAGGCTGGAGTGCAGTGGCCGGATCTCAGCTCACTGCAAGCTCCGCCTCCCGGGTTTACGCCATTCTCCTGCCTCAGCCTCCCGAGTAGCTGGGACTACAGGCGTCCGCCGCCTCGCCCGGCTAGTTTTTTTTTTTTTTTGTATTTTTTAGTAGAGACGGGGTTTCACCGTGTTAGCCAGGATGGTCTCGATCGCCTGACCTCGTGATCCGCCCGTCTCAGCCTCCCAAAGTGCTGGGATTACAGGCTTGAGCCACCGTGCCCGGCCTGTCTTTCTTTTATTTTAAGTAAATCCTTGATAATAAGGGATTATATTTTACTTTTCATTACTCCAGCACTAAGGACATAGAACCTATTTAGAATATTGAAGGTATTAAATATATGGAGGTAGTCAGAGGAGAATATTTTATTTTTAAAATGTCTGGTGAGAGAAACTCAAAGGAACATAAATTATAACTGAAAAGAGAAAACAATGGCTTTAAAGCCAAAATTATTAGGCTTTCTACAATAATCCCCTCCAATATAATGGAAATCTAGTAAAAACAATTGTTTAAAAACAAGTGGCGGAGTGTATTTGCTTTTGGAATGCAAAAAAAAAATAAAAAAAAAATATGTTCCCTGAATTCAGACATGGAAGATTGAGAGTAATTTTCAGCACAGCTGACACTTAATTTATTCTTGAGCCCATATAAATTTTGTATTTGTGGAAATAGGCATGAAAATTAAGCTTTCTGGAGAAGAACATGAAGTTAAGATTGGAATTGCAAATAAACTGGATTTTAAAGGCAATTTCATGAGTAATTTGTGGAATGCAAAATCACCTACACAGTCATTTTAAAGACTGACGACTCTTGATCTCTTCATTTATGTATGTTACTGAGTCTGTAGGACAAGGGACTTACAGATGAGTTTTTCAACCTAAGAGTAAATTCTTTGCAATGGACATTGTGGCAATAATCTCAATGATGAAAGGTGCAACACAGGTTAAATGGAAAATTGAAAGTGGAAAAAATACCAAATCAATTTTTAGGAATCCAATGCTTATGTTCTCTAGAATAATTAAAAATCATAACATGTAGGAGGAAAAATATAAAGGTGAAAGAAGAGAGGCTTTTACACAGGACAGAGCTAACATCTAGTATATTAGGCTCACCAAAAAAGGGAAAATAAACTGCATTTAATTAGATTATGCTCAATATCTAAAATTCATGGTGGAATATGAAAATGCCATATATTTTGTTGAAACTTACTATGTCACATATTCTATCAGAACATCACTGTTTCCCATTTTGGGCAAGGATGATATATTAATCATGGTAATTCTAAGCTGCTATACCAAAGAGACTCCAAGATAAACACTTAAATAACGTAGAATTGTGTTGCTCTTTTATGTACTTCTTTTAATAAAACTTACTTCTTGTGTTCTTTCAGGGACCCAAATTTCTTCCAAGATATCAGCCCTCCATTCTTTTTTCCCTTTATAGCATGTTTTAACTTATCGCATAAATTCACCATTTTCAAGTATACACTTCACTATGTGCGCAACTATCACCACTATCTAATTCCAGAAAATATCCATCATCTCAAAGGGAAACCCCAAACCTATTAGAAGTTAGTCTCACATGTACACGTATGTTTATTGCAGCACTGTTCACAATAGCAAAGACTTGGAACCAACCCAGATGCCCATCAATGATAGACTGGATTAAGAAAATGTGGCACATATACACCATGGAATACTATGCAGCCTTAAAAAAGGATGAGTTCATGTCCTTTGCAGGGACATGGATAAAGCTGGAAACCATCATTCTCAGCAAACTAACACAGGAACAGAAAACCAAACATCGCATGTTCTCAATCATAAGTGAGAATTGAACAATGAGAACACATGGACACAGGGAGGGGAACATCACATACTGGGGCCTATCGGGGGTTGGGGTGCTAGGGGAGGGATAGCATTAGGAGAAATACCTAATGTAGATGACGGATTGATGGGTGCAGCAAACCAACAATTGTTTTTACTAGATTTCCATTATATTGGAGGGGATTATTGTAGAAAGCCTAATAATTTTGGCTTTAAAGCCATTGTTTGTTACAATCTATGTAACAAACCTGCACGTTCTGCACATGTATCCCAGAACTTAAAGTATAATAAAAAAAGAAATATTAAAGAAATAAAAATTTAAAAATATATATATTTAACTGATATTGAAATACCCTTGAATTCCTGAAATACAATGCTCTTTGCCATAGTGTATTACCCTTTTTTGTTGTTGCAATTATTAATAACAGTGCTGGGTTTTTATTTAGAATATTCATTCATATGTATAAGTAAGATTGGTCTATAGTTTTTGTTTTTTTGTTTTGAGACGGAGCCTTGCTCTGTCGCCCAGGCTGGAGTGCAGTGGTGTGATCTTGGCTCACTGCAACTCCGCCTCCTGGGTTCAGGCTGGAATAACAGGCATGCACCACCACGTTGGGTAAATTTTTTTTTTTTTTTGAGTCGGAGTCTCACTCTGTCACCCAGGCTGGAGTGCAGTGGTGCGATCTCAGCTTACTGCAAGCTCCGCTTCCCGGGTTCATGCCATTCTCCTGCCTCAGCCTCCTGAGTAGCTGGAACTACAGGCGCCTGCCACCATGCCCAACTAGTTTTTTGTATTTTTAGTAGAGACGGGGTTTCACCATGTTAGCCAGGATGGTCTTGATCTCCTGACCTTGTGATCCGCCTGCCTCGGCCTCCCAAAGTACTGGGATTACAGGCGTGAGCCACCGCGCCTGGCCTGGGTTAATTTTTGTATTTTTAGTAGAGATGGGATTTTGCCATGTTGTCCAGGCTGGTCTCGAACTTCTGACCTCAAGTGATCTACTCGCCTTGGACTCCCAAAGTGCTGGGATTACAGGTGTGAGCTACTGTGCCTGGCCTATAGTTTTGTTTTGTCTTGTGTTTATCAGGTTTTCATATTAATGCTGCACTGGCTATATGAAATGAATTGGTGAGTTTTTTGTTTTTTTAATTTGGGATACTTTAAATAACTTTGGAATTATCCTTCTTGCAACCCTAGTGCTTTTTAAATTATGGATTTAAAAAATCACTTTACACTCTCTTCTTTGTAACTGGTCTATTAACATTCTAAATTTCTTCTTGGGATAGTTTTGGTCATTTATGTTTTTCCAGAAAATTATCCATTTTCTCTAGATTTTCCAATGTGTTGCTATATCATTGCATGCAGCATTTCAAAAGTGAATCTTTCTACCTTCATCTTATTTTACTTCTTGGTAGCATTCTACAGAGTTGAAGATTGTACTTGTGAGTTTTGAGTTTCTTGATTTGTTGAATGGATGTGATGAATTTATATCTTTAGTGTGACCATGTAGAGAAATGTATGATGGATAGTAATGGAAAATTACAGGAAATCTGAAAATTTAATTAATTGTTTGTTGACAAAAAAAAGAAGTCTCAATTTTTCCCTGCCTCCACCCCTTGACAACCAGTAATCTACTTTCTGTCTCTATGGATTTGCCCTCCGGACATTTCATAAACATGGAATCGTGCACTATGTGGCCTTTTGTGTCTGGATTCTTTCACTTAACATAATGTTTTCAAGGTTCTTTTTTGTGACTGAATAATACTCCATTTTATGAATATACCACATTTTGTTTGTCCATTTGTCAGCTGATGGATAGCTTAGTTTTTCTAGTTTAATGCTAGGCATTTAAAAATTTTAGTTTTTAATTTATAAAGAAAAGAGATTTAATTTTGCCCATGTTTTCTGCAGGCTGTACAGAAAGCATGGTGCCAGCATCTGCTTCTGGTGAGGGCCTCCCTCACTGTTCCACTCATGGCAGAAAGTGAATGAAAGCAAGTCTGTGCAGAGATCACACAGTGGGAGAGAAAGTGAGAGAGAGGGGAGGAAGTGTCAGACTCTTTTAAACGACCAGCTCTGGTGGCAACTAACAGAGTGAGAACTCACTTGTTGCTGCCAGGACAGCACCAAGCCATTCATGAGAGATCCATCCTCATGACCCAAACACCTCCCACTAGGCCCCACCTTTAACACTGGGGATCAAACTTCAACATGAGATTTGGATGGGTCAAATATCCAAACTATAGCATTCTGCCCCTCGCCCCACAAACCTCACGTTCTTCTCATGTTGCAAAATGTGATCATCCCTTCCCAACAGTTCCCAAGAATCTTAACTCGTTCTACCATCAACTCAAAAACTCAAAGTCCAAAATCTCATCTGAGACTTAAGGCAAGTTAATTACAGTTGTGAGCCTGTAAAATGAAAGGCCAGGCACGGTGGCTCACGCCTGTAATCCCAGCACTTTGGGAGGCTGAGGAAGGAGGATCACTTGAGGTCAGGAGTTCGAGACCAGCCTGGCCAACATGGTGAAACCCCATCTCTACTAAAAATACAAAAATTAGCCGGGCCTGGTGGTGCACGCCTGTAATCCCAGCTACTTGAGAGGCTGAGGCAGGAGAATCACTTGAACCCACGAGGCAGAGGTTGCAGTGAGCCAAGATTGGGCCACTGTACTCCAGCCTGAGTGACAGAGCAAGGCTCCATCTCAAAAAAATAATAATAATAAAATAAAAATAAAAAACAAGTTATTTACTTCCAATGTACAATGCTGGTACAGGCATTGGGTAAACATTCCCATTCCAAAAGGGAGAAATGGGTAACAGGCTCCATGTAAGTTCAAAACCCAGCAAAGCAAGCACTAAGTCTTTCTTTAAAAAGTCTTTACAAAATTAGAGACAGGGTTTTTCTCTGTTACCCAGGCTGGTGTGCAGTGGATTAACTGCTGCTGAGGGCAACCTTGAACTCCTGGGCTAGAGTGATCCTCCTGCGCCAGCTTACCAAAATGCTGGGATTACAGGCATGAGCCACCAAGCCCAGAGAGCATTAAATAACAGTACCTGGTAGATTATAAGTCCTGGATAAATACATGGCAAATAGTAATTTTCACATAAATATTTATAATAAATATGATCACCATGATCATCATCATTGTCATATGACTGATATTTCCCTGTGTTCCAATTGGGTGAACAATATAGGCTTTCTCCTCCATTGTCTAACTATTCTTTCAGTTATAATTACTCTCTCTTTTACATTTCAGAAGGGGAATTTGGGCTTGAAGTCGCACAGCAGTAAATTCTGAAAAAAACTTGACTTCACAGTGAGATGCTTCCTGTTAGAAAAAATTATGATGACCAGATGGAGAAATATCAGGAACATCCAAACAAACCTTGAAGTCATATTTCTTTCATCAAAAAGAAAACATTAAAACAAGAGAGATTATGATTATTACAATGTTGTAAAAGTACTTCAAGTGGTTCCAAACATCGTCCTCTGACAAAGGAGACCCTATTAATTTGATTCACTTGTAAAGAATTGGAAACAAAATGTAGACTCACATACTGATAATAGAAGCAGTACCACAAAGAACCTTGACAAGATTAACTACTGACTGTTTTCATGCATAGTTCATTCTGTAATAAACATGAAAATATTTGTGCAGGAGAGAAATTTTAAAATGCAATCCATGGAAAGGAAATCCATGTAGAGTGTGTATTCACAAAACTCATAGAGTGCTCTACGGTGCTATAAAGCACTCTGTGAGTGTGGTGAATACACAAAGGCTCCATCCAGAAGGCAACACTCAAGGTCCAACAGAGAATTCACACTGGACAGAAACCTGACAAGTGCAGTGGCTGTAGAAAAGCCTTCACTGGGATTTCACATTTCAGGAAACACCAGACGATTTATTCTGAAGAGAGACAATGTGAATACGATAGTCAAGTGCAGTGGTGTGCACCTATAATCCTACCTACTTGGGAAGCTGAGGCAGGAGGATTGCTTGAGTCAGGAGTTCAAGACTACAGTGTGCCATGATATGATCATGCCTGTGAACAGCCACTGCACTCCAGCCTGGGCCACACAGTGAGACCCCATATCCTAAAAAAAGAATACTGTGAATGTGGTACAACATTCAATCAGAAATCAATACTAAAATGCATCAAAAAACTCACAAGGAGAGAAACTTTATGTATGTAATGAATGTGGCAAGGCCTTCAACTGGAAGTCAAACTTCATTTTACCCATCAGATGATTCATGCTGGAGAGAACCTTAGGATGCAATCTTGTGGGAAATTCTTAACTTCCAAGCCACAACTCTTATGGCAGTCAGCAAGTTCACATTGAAGCCAAACTATATTTATGAACCGAATGTAGAAGTGCTTTCACCAAAAAAATTAAGCCTTCTCACACACCAGAAAACTCATACTGGAGAGAAACTCTGTATTGACTGGGAGGACCTTTAGACAGAGGCCAGAGTTGATTATATATCAGAAAATTCATTCTGCAGAAAAGCCTTATTAATGTAGCGTCTGTAGGAAATCTTTTGCTAGGAAATCATGCCTCCAACTGCATCAGCAAATTCATACAGGAGAGAAACCCTATATATGTTCTGAATGTGGGAAGGCCTTCACCAACAGTTCCACAATGGAGAAATGCTACAAAACTTGCATTTAAGATAAACTCTACAAGTGTAGTGAGTGTGCTAAGGCTCCATTGAGAAATCTGTTCTCATTATGTGTGGAACTATTTATACTTTGGAGAAAACCTGTTTGTTTTTGAAAAACGATAAAGCTTTCTCAGGAATCAGATCTGATTGATTTATGTGGAAAAGCCTTAAGTGAGAAATTGTTCCTTACTGTACATGTGGGAAATAATTCCCAAGGGAACATTTACGAATGCATGGCAGAAAGCGGGGAATTTCCTTTTAAAAATATTTTTTATTTTATTTTTTGGTAGAGAAGGGGTCTCCCTACATTGCCCAGGCTGGTCTTGAACTCCCGGGCTCAAGCAATCCTTCTGCCTCGGCCTCCCAAGCACTGGGATTATAGGTATGAGCCACCAGGCCTGGCCAGGAAATTTCTTATTTGCACCAGCCTTATTGATTATCACAATCTTCATGTTGACAATTTAATGCTTTAGGAAAGCTTTCCTGTAAAATTTTTCAAAACAGATTTTTAGTAGAAAAGTTTGTGGGAAATTATGTAAATAATAATGCTATATACCGTGGAAAGTTATGCATTTTAAAGTGTGAAAAAAATGAATGATAGAACCACAATATAGCTCTGAGGGAAACATGCTCTTAAACCCATAAAGATTATGTTGCAAAGTAAAAGGAGTAACAGGAAGTATAAATGTATTGTTATTTTAAAAATCTAAAGTAACTGTGCATTTCACATTCTCTAACAACATATTCTAAAATAAAAATCATGACACTAATTTATTCATCTATAGAGATATCACTGTGTGTGTGTGTATTCACGCACACAATAGTGTATGTATAGTTTTTAGTAAATGCATGAACATGATCTAATCATGGATACTGGCTTATGTAATATGTCTTTTATCCTCCTTGTTGACTTTTCCACCCCCTCTTTCCCATTGCATTGCATCTTCACCCACATCAGCAACCCCCTAGAGATATCCATCTAGTGTGATCTGTTTTATTTTTGTCCCTGTGCTTATAATGATATACACACACATAAATTATCTCTACATACTTATACTTGTATAGGAATTCATTTCTTCTCTGTTTTAGAAAAGTAGCATTGTTATTCCCACATCCCTGCATCTTCGTTTTTTGCTTCATACCTCTTTAATGGTATTGAATTTTCCCCACCATTACTCATGTGTCAGTTAGTTACTGGGTAATCAACACAAGAGCTCATAGGCATGTATTTGTAAGTGTTCATTCTCACAGATTTACAGTTCAGCTGGGGTTCTGTTCATCCAAGCTAGGCTTGGTTGGGTGGCTCTATTTAAGGTTGTGGTAGCTGTGGCATCTCTACTCTTCAACTTTCTCAGTCTGGGGCTCAAGCTTTACGGGCAGAGGTTCCCCATGGGAATATTCTTCTCACAGCTATGGCAGAAACATAAGGGGACATGGGAAAACTATGGGGGGACTAATGAGGGTCTGTGGTACGGGTTATGGAGGGATTCTGTGTGGTCAGTGATGAGGAAATCTGTGGAGTTAATAATTGAGGATCTATGTAGTGGGATTCTGTACCTCTTAAAGCCTAGACCTAGAGCTGACACACTCACTCTCACATGCCCTTGACTAAAATAGGTCACATGTGCAAGTCCAAGTTGAAGAGGCAGGGAAGTATACTCTGCTCATGTGAGGGCAAGACAAGGATGTAGATGCAGGAAGGGCTGAAAGGTTGGGGTCAATGACTTCATCTATCACAAAACAACGTGTTTTTTTTTCTTTTAACAATTTCTCTACTTTTTTTTTTTTTTTTTTTTTTTTTTTTTTTTTTTTTTGAGACGGAGTCTGGCTCTGTCGCCCAGGCTGGAGTACAGTGGCCCGATCTCAGCTCACTGCAAGATCCGCCTCCCGGGTTTACTCCATTCTCCTGCCTCAGCCTTCCGAGTAGCTGGGACTACAGGCGCCCACCACCTCGCCCGGCTAGTTTTTTGTATTTTTTTAGTAGAGACGGGGTTTCACTGTGTTAGCCAGGATGGTCACCCAGAAGAATGTTTTCAATAAATATCATAGAGAGAGGGAGTAGAACATAAGTAGGTGTATCAGCTCAGGAGACAGACTTTCTAAAATCCATATGGTAAAAACACACATGCTAGTAAAGGAGGAGAAATGAGAGAGGCTAGCCCTGCCCAACTTTAGATTCTACTACAACCCCCCTATAATTAAAGTAGTGGGATACAGACATAGGAATGGACAGACAGACCAGTAGAATAGAAATAAAAATTCCAGGCATAGACTTAAGTATATCTAGAAATTATAGTACTGTATATGAGAAAAGAGTTCAAGACACTGGGGCAGGTCGGGCACAGTGGCTCACACCTGTAATCCCAGCACTTTGGGAGACTGAGGAGGGCGGATCACTTGAGGCCAGGAGTTTGAGACCAGCCTGGCCGACATAGCAAAACCCCTTCTCTATTTTTTAAAACTTAATTTAAAAAAAGACACTGGGGCAAAGATGTAATTTTAAATAACTAGATAGCCATTTAGAAAAAAGGATTAAATTGGATCTATACCTCACACTATATATGAGAATTGTAAGAGCCCAATAATAGACCCCAGGTAGATCCTAACTTTTGTCTTAAACTAAAACTGAAAAGTGTGTGGTCGGGGAAGGAGTGGGACTTAGAAGATAAAACAGCCTCTGATTTCTTTCAGCTGGGAACTGGCCTCCTCCTGACAGCTAGGCTTTGATGTTCTGCTGTTGAACATAAACAATTTCCCAGTACAAGAGATAAAAACAGGACCACCCTGTCAGCATGGTGGACCACAGACAAAACAAAAAAAGAACTCCAGATGTGCTAACTCCAAGTCTCTCATTTCTCTACAACTTAGGAAGTATCTGGCACAATGTTACCTTTTGCTCAGCAAGTCACTGATTTAGATGAGGGGCTCCCTGCTGTGGAGCAGTCTGAATAAAGCATTTCTTACACTTTTCAGCTCAGTCTCAGATTTGAAAGTTTTTAGCTAGAATAAGCTGGAAATGGATGAGAGATCTAAATGTAAAAATAATGAAATCATACAGGTGCTAGAAGATAATATACGTGAATTCCTTTCTAACAGCTGTGCAGAAAGGCCTTCTAAATGACCCAAGTCCAGATACCTCATAGATTCGATGTGAGAAAAAAGCTGAATTAGTACACATAAAGTACTTGGAAGTGGAGTTAGTAAGTGCTCCATGAATAGTACACCTGATCCTTCATGCCAGAATTTTTGTTTTGTTTGTTTGTTTTTTGAGACAGGGTCTTGCTCTGTCACCCAGGCTGGAGTCCCGTGACATGATCATGATTTACTGTGATCTTGACCTCCAGGGCTCAAGCAATCTTCTTGCCTCAGTCTCCTGAGGAGCTGGGACCACAGGTGCGTACTGGCACATCCAGCTAATTTATTTTTATTTTTTGTAGAGATGGGGGCTCACTATGTTGCCCAGGCTGATCTAGAACTCCTGGGCTCAAGTGATCCTCCTGCGTTGGCCTCATAAAGTGTGGGAATTACAGGTGTGAGCCACCATGCCTCGCCTGTTTTGTTTATTTTTGTTGTCTTGTGTTGTCATTTTTGCGTGCTGATTCATTTCCAGTATCTGCAAGAGCAGAATCCAAAGAAAAATAAAGACTAAGAAAACATCAGTTGTCCATATTAGATATTAATGATAATTGCTTCTATTTTCCTATGGAGGTTGGGGTGCATTCTGATGGCTATTAAGAGGGACTTTTAGAACCCTGCCTCCACTTGCCACCAATACAGTTGGAGTGGGCTGTGCTGTCATAATATCTTCTCCTCCTTTTCCCCAGTATTCTCATCCCAGAACAGCATGTAGCATCCTGACAATTCCCCCAGTGTTATCTCCTAGGCTCTCATTCCTGACTCTTTCCCATCCTCTTCTTAGCAAATGGTCCTTTGACACCATGCTATGCACTGAGGGGCACCTCTGCTTCTCTAAATATTGCAGCAAGCTCTAGGCACCAGCTCCAAAGACACTTCCCTCCAGAAAACCTGTCCAGAGGAGGACCCTACCCTTGCTGCCTGCTGCTCTGGTATAAGTTCACAACTCTGCTCTGTGAGGCAGGAGGGGCCTTTGTCTTCTGTATGGAATGGACACCTTCCCCAGATAATGATGCCCACAGTGAAGGGCCAAGTGGACACAGCCATATTCCCTTCCCCACAGCACTGCAGACACCTTTTCATTTCTATTGCAGTAGTGAAAGCTGTCCAAACAATACTAAGTAATGGTGATTGTGGAGCCTATCTTGTTGGTTTCTTCGGTGGAGATGTCTTCAGTATTTTTCAATTCAGTGTTATGTTTCTTGATGACTTTTAGTAAATGATCTCTATTGTATTTAAGGTTTTAATATTCCTGCTTTGGTTTGAATTTTGATTGAGAATGACTGCCAGTTTGTGCCCAATGTCTACTGTATATCCATTGATATAATCATGTGTTCCCCTAGGGATCATGTATACTTGCTGTGGTACTATAGCGTCCTTTCTCCTCTGGACCAACCTCCTCTTCAATTAATGCGCTCTGGGTCTCAAAGTGGCTCAGGTCTGGAAACTCACCTCTGTTGCATTGCAGTCCTATCATCCTCAAAGCAATCAGTTAGCAAAAGTCTGTAATAGCTTTTCCTGTTGCTAGCCCTGGCCTAGAAAGGAGAGACACCACTGAACTTAGTGATGTCGGTGTCCCTCTCACCTGAAAATTCTTAATGGCCTTTGTAAATAGGACTTCTCATGGAGAGTAACTACCCAGTTTCTGGTAGTGTATCCAGCAGATCCACTTCCCTGAGACTTTGCATCCCTTCTTCCACTAACTGCCATGGCAAATCTGGCATTTCAACATCACTTAGCACAGACTATTGCTTTCCCCATATTGCTAGGAACCATCTCAGTGGTGAATTACATCATTTCCTGAAGTCCTTGCCGAGATGTTAAATCCCGTGTTTCTCTTTTACCCATTCTTGTGTTCTTCCCATCCACCACCTCTTGATCCAATGCCCTCAGAATCCCTCTTGGTCCAGCACCCTCAAAATTTTGCCCCATATGTACTCCTCCAGCTTTTGTTGGTACATGCAGCCCAGGCCTTGCATCGCCTTTGCAGTATAGTCTCTTTCCTACCTTTTCATGCCCAGCACATATCTGGCTGGGTTATGTTGTAGCTTAACCTTATTTATAGGTACAGTGGAGAAGAGGGGAAGTGAGGGTAGATCCTGATGGGGGCACAGTGGAGGGGCTGCACTGTAGTTCAGCATAGGGGTGTGTGATAGTCTTTAACAGGAAGGGATGAGCCACTTCTGCAGGCTTACAGTGTTCAGAGATATGGTAGCCAGCATCCAAGATGGACCCTAAAAACCCCTGCCTTCTGGTATTCATGCCCTAGTATAGTCCATTCTCACACTGGTTAAGGACTTGGTCCTGTATGACCAATTCAGTACACTGGAAGCGATGCATGTGACTTGAGTCTACGTCATAGAAACCACTGCAGCTGTTCCCTTGACCTCTCAGATCACTCACTCTGGGGTAAGCCAGCTGCCACGCTGGGAGAACAGCCCTGTGGAGAGAGCCTTGTGGGGAAGAACTGAGGCTCCTGGCCAAGAAACAGTCAGTATGAAATTGCTAGCCATGTGAGTGAGCTAACTTGGAAGTGGACACTCCAGGACCAGATGGCCTTACAGATGACTTTAGCCTCAGCCAATATCTAATGCAACCACAACAGAAACCCTAAGCAAGAACTGCCGAGGCAAGTCCTTGGATTTCTGACCCACAGAATCTGTAGGCATAATAAATGGTTGTTTTACATAACTAAGTTTTGGAGAAATCTGCAACATAGCCATAATAACTGGAATAAAAGGAATCTGGATATTCAGGATTTTGGAGGTCATCCACCCAGATGTACGCTGTGTCAAGGTTGCTTTCTTTCCCAGTCAGAGCCCTGACCTCGGCATAGAAGATTTGCCTTAGTTGGGAGTTTAGCTTTCTTTGTACTCTACTGCTCTGACCAAGTCCTGAGCCTTGTCCTTAGTGTCCTTTGCCCTTCCACTTCAGGACATGAAAGCTTCTTCATATGCTGCTGCCAAGGAAGCCCCTTGAGGCTTTTACACTTTGTTTCATTGCCTGTGAACCGCTCTCTGCCTTTTATTGTTGTTTTCTACATTGTCAGTTGAACTTAGCAAAGGCACCAAAAACGTATAGTCTGATTGTTACTATTTCCCCCGTGTGCATCTCCCTCCACCAGTAGCCAGCCCAGTTTACCACCTGTGAGAGTTTTAACAATTGAATTGTTTATTCCAGGAGCTGTTTGTACTCCACCTGCTACTAATAGTGATGACTTCTTTCTTAGATGGGCAGTGGGTGATGTAGTTCCAAAACTCCATTTCATCCACAGCTTGCTTTCTCAGAGCACTTCTGATACTAATTGTTATGTATTGAGTTCCCTAGGAAGCAGACTCTGAGAAAGAGTTTAGAGTACAGGATGTTTATCAGGGAGGGCCCTTGGGAGAAACACCTGTGGGAAAGAGTGGACGGAAGCTGGAGTGAACAGAAGCTGAGCTGTGCTGCAGACTAAATGACAGCCTTAGCCAATCCCGCAGGGAGCTTTGGAGCTAGAATGGCTGTTTGCTGTGCTGATCTTTTATTCCCTAGACTTGATCAGACATTGGATGGGGACTGCCCCAGGAAAGGGCATGATCTTGGGCATGGTAGCTCCATGCATCTCAGGCAATTCTTGAAGGGATTTACAGTCCTGAATACTGTCAGCTGATAACTGGGAAACCATCTTTCCTTGGAGATCTGGGTGGTATGTCACAGTGACCATGGGAGTTGTTCAACAGACATTGGGCTGAAAGCAAATGGGGTATCTTGATGTTACAGGAATCCTTGCTTACTGGGCCTCTGGTTTAATAAAATATGACCAGAGTGAGTCCATTTTGGAGTAACTAGGCACTCACAAGGCACCTGTAGGGTTAATACTTATGATCTGAAAATAGCCACATTCTAAGTTGACCATCAATTATAAATACAGAATATTTACAGAGCATCTCCCACCAAGCCTGCAGAATGTCCAGATGTCCTAAGCATGCAGCCCACTTTTCTTAAAGATAACATTAATGAGCAAGCTTAGGTTGAAGGATTAATGGTCATTAATAACACCAATTGCTCCTACCTGTAGTGAACACATCTGCACTTTCCAAGTTTAATTCTAGCTCCTTATAGTTTCTTATAAGTAGGGACACTATCAAAGGACAGTGCTTGCCTCCTCTTGCTTTCTGAGGACACCCTACTCTGTAACAGAATAGTTCCTACTAAACTTGCTTCTTTCACTGTTCTCTGTGAATTGTCTCTAATCCTTTCCCGTGCAAGATCCAAGAACCTGCTATTGAAATCTGGATCGGGACCCTCTTTTCTAATAACAGTGAGACCCAGTTAAAGGATCTCATGAGATTTTCCACAAACACCGTGAGGAAGGAAAATAGGAAGTTCAGCAAATAGTGTGCTGAAGGAAATGGCGGGAGAGCAGACTGCTGGGAGAAAATGGGGAAACAATAGGTGCTGTTCAGGGGACAATAGGGATCTGAGGACACTATACGATCTCCCAAAGCCCTCTGCGCCCTTTCAATTTTCCCCCAACATAACCCCTGAAGCACTTTGGTTTCATTGCCTGTTAACAACTCTCTGCCTTTTATTATCATTTTCTAGATTGTCAATTGCGCTCAGCAGATGTACCCAACACTTTTAGCCTTATTGTTACTAGCCTTGTTGTTACAGAACAATAGTGTGATGGGGGCTAATGATGAACTCATTGACACAGGAATTTTCTCTCAGCCCCTTTGCCAGACTCACAGCAAGGGCACCCTCTCTACTCAGCCCGTGCCACTCAACCCCTTGTGGGAGGGAGCACATGAGCAAGTGAGTGTGGGATAAGCTGTTTTAGTTCTGCTGTCCACAGCCGGATGAACAGCGGCGTGTTAGCAGCTCAGTTGGCTCCTGGCCCCGTCGTGTGGGGTGGCTGCCCTCTGCTGGCGAGGGCAAAGGGCTAGTGCAACAACCTTTATGGGTACCTGCACTAGGTGGGTCCTGAGCTCTTGTTCAGCATCCAAGAAGAATGAGGATGTGCTATCAAAGAGTGAGCAAGGCGGAGGGTTTTACTGAGGGATGAGTGATGAAACAGATTTCTGTGGAGAGGGGACGCGTGGGTGGTCCCCCTACCTGAAGGCAGGAAAGTCCCCAACCCCCCATCCTCTGCTACAATGTGTCTGAGTCTGGGGCTTTCATGGGCTCAGAACAGGGGAGGGGCAGGCAAACAGGAACAGAAGTTTTCACTCTGGTCTGAGGTTTTACCTGGGACTGTCCTCAGCTTGAAGGTGGGGTTTCACCAGGGACCCACCCCTATCTTCCTAGGCGTTTGGCTGCCTCGTCACTATCATCATTAGCCTCCATCACACTATTATTCTGTGACTCCCTACTGGACCCCAGCACAGTATCTGTGAATCACCAACAACACCCAGGGCAACGTCTACCGACTCCATCAGCATCCCCTAGAACAGCATTTTCTACTCTACCTGACCCTGATCATTATCTTCTGACATCCAAATAGCCTGAATCACAGTGTCCAATGACTTAACTAGGCCACAGCTCAGTCACAGCTGTTCCACTTTGAGTTTTAATCTTGTCAGTAGGCACTCTCTTTGTAACCCAGGGTCCCTGGGTTTTGGAGTATGTAACCGAACTCAGGCCTAGGCCACTAGTTATTTGAAAGCTAAACGCTCAAAAGACAAGCTTTGGTAAAAGGAAAGTTAGCTTTACTTGAGAGAGCCAGCAACCTAGGGGAGGCAGTGAACTAGCATTCAAAGACCACCTCACTGAGTTGTGTCTCTGGATCAGGGAGATTTAAGGGAAATTAGGGGAAATGATGATGAAAACATTTGCACATGTGCAGTCTCAGGTGGGCAGTTAATCATTGCTTTCTCGGTCAATGTTTTGTGGCCTTCTGCAGGTGCTATCAGTATATTCTTATCAGGCTGGTCAGCCTGTCCCAGAGTTGTTGGTCAGCATCTTTACTTTTATCTCTGTTGAAGGTCATGTTTCCTGAGGCTGTTTTTCCTGAATAATCTACAAACTCAAGCAAAGTAATAATTATATTCAAACAAATAAACTTTTGTCTAACATGGAGTCAGAACTGTGAAAAAGTATCCATTTTTAACTGTTGTACCTTGGGTTCTTATTTCAGAAAGTTCTAGGAAGATCAGCCCCAGCAAAACAAACAAACAAACAAAAACAGATGGATCCAGAGATGTCTGAGTTAGAGATGACTTTGGCAACTCTCCTCATTGGCATACTTAAAACACTGCTCAGGGAGGAGCTTATTTGCCACCTTCTATGTGGAAGCATGTTCATGACTGCACCTGTGCTGCCCTTACTCCACCTCTACATACAATGACTCAGCTAACCAGCCCCGCCAAAGCCCTTGTTTTCATCTTCGTTTCAGGAGGTGCTGCTTTGAGGAATTATCCCCAGTGTCCTCCCTGTTGCAAGTAATAAAATCCTCTTGTTAAATCCTCCTTGGTTGTGGTCATTGGACTGTCACTGCTAAGCAGTCAAACCCACTCGTATGAGTAACACCTTGTTGAGATGTAGCACAAGGATAAGTTGGGTATGTACTCTTAGCCTCCCGCTGGTTCCTGCTTTCACCACCCTAGCAAAGAGATGTGCCAATGCACAGAAATACAACTTCACCTTGACTCTGGGGACATCTGCACCGCCTCATTGAGTATATGTCAACGTATAAGGTCATCTCCACTGAGCCTTGCTGATGCGAGGGAAAGGAAAAGCAGGGTCTGACACACTACCTGTTGCTGCAGGGTGGGAGCAGAAGCTCAGCTCCCTATTGGGCCCCGCTGATGGCAAGGGTGGAGGAAAACAGGGTGTCCTCTAGCTGTTTCCCAACACTTCATTCTGCCTCACTGATGCCATGTGTGGCTTGATTCTCAGGTTCTAACTAGGATCCACTGACACCCAAGTGGTGGCCTTGTTCAGTCTCATTCCTTCTAAATGGGCCCCACTGGGCCCCACTGACCCAAGGTGTGGGAGGCAAGTGGAGTTCTGACTGGCCCTGACTTTTGCTGCATTGTTCAGTCTTTTTGACACCAGGCAGAGTGGAGGCCCAGCTCACACTGGACCTCCCTGATACTACCATTGTGGAAGAATTGGAGGACTGCCTGCTTTTTCCAGGCAGGGGAATGTATGTAAGATCAGATCTGCACTCCACCTTGGTGACACTAACCTGGCAGGAGAGTCAGAGTGCCACATGCTTCCATTGGGCACAGGATGAAATACTAACTCCCTGCTCTGTCCCATTGACACTACCCCAGCAGGGGATGAGAGCACTGCCCTGTGCTTTCTGCAAGGTGGTGGGGTGGGGATCAGGTCTCCACTCATCTCGCTGAAATGGGTGGGGTCAGGTTTTTCTATTGGTGTTTGGCTGGAATAGGATGGGTACTGCCAAAAAAGTTTTTCTGTTTTTCCTTTTTCACTCCTTGTATAGTAACCACATAAATCTGTTTTCTGTTTAGGTTTGTTCTCTCACCTGTCTGTATTCCTTTGCCTTTGGACTCGTTTGAATTTTTCTGACCATGTTATGATCTCATTAAGACCTCAACCCAAATAGCTGCTCTTGCCGGCAATGGCAACATCAGGGCCAGGACATTTTTTTCTTTTTTCTTTTTTTTAGACAGGTCTCACTCTGTCACCCAGGCTGGAGTGCAGTGGCACAATCACAGCTCACTGCAGCCTCAATCTCCTGGGCACAAGCGATCCTCCCACCTCAGTCTCTCAAGTATCTGGGACTACAGGTATGCACCATCATGCCAAGTTAATATTTTTATTTTTATTTTTTGTAGAGACGAGGTCTCACTATGTTGCCCAGGTTGGTCTTGAACTCCCGGGCTCAAGTGATCCTCCTGCCAGGCCTCTCAAAGTGCTGGGATTACAGGCCAGAGCCCAACAAGGACTCTTTTCTAATTTGTCACAGGAATTGAACTACTTCACTGCATAACATGTGTTCAGTTTTGGTTTGGCTGCCTGACACTGGGGTTTGGTGGTGCCATTTAAAATACCACCAGACCCCATACAGGGCTTGCATTGTCTCTTCTACCATAGGGTTATGTACTCATTCAGTCATAGTTAGACTCCTGATTAGATGATGGCTTCTGCTACCAAAATCCACATCTCCACAGAGTAGAGTGACAGTGAAATATCCCTGCTGAGGACTGGACTGGGATTTTTTTTAAAGAAGCTATCTCTTTAAGTACAAAGACAAAGTAAAGACAAAGTCAGTGCACAACCCCCAAAATACTAAATATCCCCCTTTTCTTGGCTAAAATGAATGACTCCTGCTTCTTTATCAATTTCAGCCTTATCTTCACTCTATCTAGTTTGCCTTCTCTATAGATAAGATTTGTTGAGCTACTCGGTCATAGAATTGTTCTACTTTCTGTAAACTCCCAATTAGAGCTGGTCTCCACCTCCTTGAACCCTCCAGAAAATTGCCCAACCAAAGCTCAAGTCCTATAATATGTCCTTTTAATATCCTCTTGTTGAGATGCTCCATGGTTCCCCACAACGTGCACCCTCCCCTGCTACAATGAGTAATAACCCAACTTACTCAAGTAAAGCTGGTGATCTTTGACTGGAGGGCATTGATATCTTCTTTTTTTTTTTTATTATACTTTAAGTTCTAGGGTACATGTGCATAACGTGCAGGTTTGTTACATACGTATATATGTGCCATGTTGGTGTGCTGCACCCATCAACTCGTCAGCACCCATCAATTCATCATTTATATCAGGTATAACTCCCCAATGCAATCCCTCCCCCCTCCCCCTCCCCATGATAGGCCCCATTGTGTGATGTTCCCCTTCCCGAGTCCAAGTGAGCTCATTGTTCAGTTCCCACCTATGAGTGAGACCTAATACCATAAAAACCCTAGAAGAAAATCTAGGGCATTGATATCTTGTAACTCTTTGGTTAAAAATTCTTGCTTTTCCTGAATTTTCCATTGGTTTTCTCATCTGGGATTTAATCATGGGATTGCAAGAAGCAAAGTAGGTAGTCTGGCATATTCCCCTCAAGAAACTTGGAAAGTCAAACTACATGGATGAGAAACAATAGGTTGAACCAGTGAGAAACAGCTGGTTGTGCCTATAAGATGGGAAGATTCTCAGAGTTGTATTGAGACTGCGGGAGGGGAGACTGTTGTAAATTACTTCAGAATTAATTGGTCTCTGTCAAGAGGTAGATATGAGGGGGAAATGGGCTTAGTACTCGGCAATGTGTACCTCCCTCTTATCCTTAGGAACACTATGAACAACAAAGACAGGTAAGGTAGATTACTCTCTGAGGCTGAGTCATTTGCAAACCAATCTGCTATTCCCTTCACTGGAAAAGGGACTGCAGGTGAGCAACCATTCTTTCCTCTATAGCATCCACTTTCTCTTCATCAATCCGAACTCACTCCTTAACTTGTCCTGAAATAGCCCACATCCCTGACATTTTATTAATTCTCTCTCCTGGACTTGACTCCAGAAAGTACCCAAGAGGGTAAATACCATGTAAGACACTGTGAGTAGAACTTTAGACTCTCCACCTCCACTTCTTCTTCCCAGTATACCCATTTAACTAACTGCCCTGGGAACGCTGTTAATAAATCTCTGTCCCATCATATGGACTTCCTGTACTGTACCAATAAAGCCCCTGGTTAGGGGGCACATTCTTTCCCTTTCAGGCAATCCCAGAAAGCTTTACCCTTACCCCGGTCATCCCATCTCTTCCATGTAGCAAGCCATGCTGCAAGATCAATTGGAAATTCTGCATCAAAGTGTTGCAAGACATTAACATAATTTGAAAACGTTCTGTAATATGCGGTTTATTCAACAGAAAATTATGGAAAAACATTGACGAGGATCAGAATTCCAGTGATACTGAGTGAGGATCTCCATGAAGAGCTGCTCTTACCTTCAAATTAATTTCCCTAAATTAATTAATTAATAAATTATTTATTTATTTATTTCCCCAAGTGTCCATAAATTAATTTCCCTAAGTGTCCCAAGCAGAAGTTTCACGGGAGGAGAACATTTCTTAAAGCCCTGGCTAGGTTTTTATCAACTAACAAGTGCGTGTATACTTGTGTTAGTTCATTTGCATTGCTATAAAGGAATACCTCAGGCTGGGTAATTTATAAAGGAAAGAGATTTAATTGGCTCACAGTTCTGCAGGCTGTACAGGAAGCATGGCGCCAGCATTTGCTCCTGGCGAGGGCCTCAGGAAGCTTCCAATTATAGCAGAAGGCAAAGGGGAAGCAAGCGCATCACATGATGAGAGCAGGAGCAGGAAAGGGGGAGGATGGAAATGCTATACTCTTTTACAACCAGGTCTCGCGTGAACTCAGAGTGAGAACTCACTCTACCAATGAGGAGAGCACCAAACTGTTCATGAGGAATCCACCTCTGTGACCCAAACTCCTCCCACCAGGTCCCACCTCCAATATTGGAGGTCACATTTCAACATGAGATTTGGAGGACACAAATATTCAAACCATATCAGTACTATTACAAATTATGTCATATTGTCATGTGCATCTAACAATGATTCAGCTCTGATAAGCCATTGTAATACATATAATATGTTTGATTACTGTGCAGCTGTTCTGTACGATAGTTCTGGGACTTCAGGTAACCACTGGAAGCAGACTTCTCTGGTGGCCACACTAGGCATCACTAGTACAGATATATAATTCCACTTTTCTCGCTTTGACACACTCACACATTTAAATTCCACACACACATACACAATATTATGTCATCAGGGCTTTCGCTTTGAATGAGGAAGCTGCAATATTCATCTGGAACACAGCTTTACATTTTCTGCAATCAATTTGCCTAGGAAGAAATCTCTTCATTTAAAGATGAATAATAATTATGATGATAATAATTGTTCCCGACCCATAAAGATACTACCAAATAAAATAATGGAAGAAAGAAAAAGTATCATACACACACACACACACACACACACAGATACACACACACACACATATCCTGGCGTTTAGATTGAGATATATAAATTTTTAAATGTTAAGAAAGTATCCATCATTTCCACTTTTCTTGAAGGGTTTTAAATGTTCATACAGTAAAATTGATCTTTTTTGGGTCTGCATCACAGTAAGGATACAGGACAGTTTCATAACCTCTAAAAGATCCCTCATACTACCTCTTTGTAGCCAAATTCTTCCTCCCCACTAGTTCCTGATAATGACTGATCTGTCCTCATCCCTATAGTTTTGTCATTTCCACAATATTATATAAATGAGATCATATAGTATGTAATCTATCATGAATGGATGTTGAATTTTATAAAGATCTTTTCGGTATCTATGTAAATAATCATACAAGTTTTCTCTTTAGGCTCATTAAAAATAGTGAATTATATTAATATGGCAACTCAAATTTTAATCGCATCCCCAGAATTTATTAGCTATATGACATTAGACTGGTTAGTTGTTCTATGTTCCTCAATGAGGATGAAATGAGTTAATCCATGTAGAGCACTTAGACATGCCTAGAACATGAATATTATATGAACATTTGCAAGTATAATTGCTGAAGTTATTACCGAATACATTTGAGATTATAGAGACGAGGTTTACACACTTGGAAAGTATCTCAGTTATTTGTTGCTTCAAAATAAATTACCCCAAAACTTAGTGGCTAAAAATGACAACCATTTTATTTGTTCATGATATTACAGGATAGCAGCTTTAACTTGGCTCGTTTGGAGGGCAGAGTGGTTCTGCTAGTCTTGTCTAATGTCATTAATGGGGCTGCAGTCATCTGGCAGCTTGATTGGGATTAAATGTTAAGATGGGCTCACTCACAGGTCTGGGGTCTTGGTGGGGATACCTGGAAGGCTGGTACTTCTCTCCACTTGATCTTGCCTCATTCAACAGTCTTGCCCAGGTTTCCTTTCATAGTAGTCTCAAGGCAGCAAAAAGATGAGAACAAAAGCTGCAAGGCCACTTGAAGCTCAGGCTCTGGAACTGACACAATATTTCCACTGTATTCTACTAGTCAAAATAAGTCACAAGGAAGCCCAGATACAAGGGATGGGAAATTGATTCCATCTCTTGATGGAAGGAATTGCACCATAATGCAGCCATATATTTCAACCTATCAGAGGGGAAATTTGGAGATGGACTAATAATAAACATATAGAAAATTAAATAGACAACTAAGCCAGACAGTTGTTAACTCCAGGGAAGACAAAGAGAGAAACAGTAAAGGAATAGTAATCACAGTATCTATAGTATTAAACTCAATTGTGACTACAGTTTACAAAGCCATAATGATAATTATCACTGACCCTAGGTCTGACCACAATTATGATGCATCTCTATTAGGAGGATGGAGGCAGTAGAATTATGTATGCAAGTGATGTGCATAAGGGATAAGATAGAGAACTACATCTTCTTCCAGTAGGAATTCAGTCAGTAGAGAATACTTAATATTGAAAAGTCAAGAAGGAGCAATCTAATTACGTTTCTGACAGTTATGAAGGTAAATACCAATAGAATCCATGAAAAGGGTAAAAGGTGGTTGCCTCTGCGATAAGGGAATGGGATGAGAGGTGGGGCAGAGCAGGAGACAACTACTTTTTGTAACAATTCTTGTAAAACTACTTGATTATTTTTATGATATGCACATATAATTTTGATAAGTCTAGAATTTTCTCAAAAATCTACCTTAATTAAAATGCAAATGATGGCTGGGCATGGTGGCTCACTTCTGTAATTTCACCACTTTGGGAGGCTGAGGTGGGTGGATCACTTGAGGTTAGGAGTTCAAGACCAGCCTGGCCAATATGGTGAAACCCTGTCTCTACTAAAGATACAAAAAATTAGCCAGGCATGGTGGTGTGTGCCTGTAATCCCAGCTACTCAGGAGGCTGAGGCAGGAGAATTGCTTGAACCTGGGAGGCAGAGGTTGCAGAGAGCCCAGATCATGCCACTGCATTCCAGCCTGGGTAACAGAGTGAGACTCTGTCTCAGAAAAGAAAAAAAAAAAAATCCAAATGATAAAGAAGCAAGAAATAGTCAGAAATTTATATATAAGAGAAACTATTATCAATGTCAGTAAGGTTGTTATCCTTAATATATACAAAGCTCTTTAAAAGTAGATAAACTGGCCGGGCATGGTGGCTCAAGCCTGTAATCCCAGCACTTTCGGAGGCTGAGGCAGGCAGATCATGAGGTCAAGAGATCGAGACCATCCTGGCCAACATGGTGAAACCCGTCTCTACTAAAAATACAAAAAATTAGCTCGGTATGGTGGCACGCACCTGTAGTCCCAGCTACTCGGGAGGCTGAGGCAGGAGAATCGCTTGAACCTGGGTGGTGGAGGTTGCAGTGAGCCAAGATAGTGCCACTGCACTCCAGCCTGGTGACAGAGTGAGACTCCGTCTCAAAACAAAACAAAACAAAACAAAAAAACACACAACAAAACAAAACAAAAAAAAGATAAGCAAAGTCAATCAATAAAAAAACAGATCATCAAGGGAAAGGAAAATAAATTTAAAAAAATAATGAACAGTTTAAAAACTTTAAAGGTATATTTCATTTTTAAAGTAATGGAAATTAAATAAAAATGGGATACTATCTATCACAGATCAAATTAAGAAATGAAAAACATAATAACATCTAGGGTTGGTCAGAGTGTGGGCTAATGGGCACTGCTTATAGTAGCGTACAACAGTGTAGCGGCAATTTGACAAAGAATATAAAAAAGCTTAATAATGGGCTATTCCCTTTCCTCAAGAGTTATAATCTAGAAATACATGCTAAGGAAATAACCAAAGAGAGTAATTTAAAAATCACAAGCATAGTCAGCACAATTCTGTGAATCAAGGCAGGAAATAAGGAGAAACTTAAATAACCAACAGTAATATCTTGGTTAAAATAAAATATATAACATCTAAGGGCTGGGCGCAGTGGCTCACGCCTGTAATCCCAGCACTTTGGAAGGCGAAGGCAGGTAGATCACCTGAGGTCAGGAGTTCGAGATCAGCCTGGCCAGCATAGTGAAACCCCGTCTCTACTAAAAATACAAAAATTAGCTGGGCACGGTGGCACATGCCCGTAATCCCAGCTATTCAGGAGGCTGAGGCAGGAGAATTGCTTGAACCTGGGAGGCGGAGGTTGCAGTGAGCCGAAATTGCGCCACTGCACTCCAGCTTGGGCAACAGAGTGAGACTCTGTCTCGAAACAACAACAACAACAACAACAAAAAACTATATAATGGAATATCATTTAAATAGCAGAATCATTATTACCGACATAAAATATTTAATATGAAAATTATTTTTAAGTTATCAAAAAAGATTCAAACCTTTGCATACAGCATTAATTCATATTGGTAAAATGTATCTACCTTTCCATCTATAAACATACAGAAATGTTATATGTAGATGATAAAATTAGTGGTAATTCATCTTTCTCCATCTTGCTCACCATTTAAAAGATATTTCTGGAACACACATATTTTCCTTGTTTTATTAGAAAAAAACTAAAAACATAATAAAGGTATCCTATCAAAAAATATTTTTGAGGGATATCCACCAAATTGCTAAGATTTGTTATTTCTCTGTAAATTATGCACTTGCAAGGTTATTACATTTGTTCAGTGGGTGGGACATGTGAAATAAGTTGAAATCTTGGTTCCTTTTCTTTTAAGTTTTTCTTGTTTAGTAATATAAAAATCATTTGAGGCTCAGAATCTTCTTCTTAGTATGGCCTTAATTGGGTCCCAGGGGTTTTTATAAGTGGTGTTCTTATTATCATTGATTTCTAAACTCATTTCAGTTTAAAATTCCTCTTTGACATAAAATTCACTAGAAGACAGTTTTAGACATAAAAATATTTAAATATTTTTCCAACTTATCATATATATTCATTATCATTGCTGTATAACAAATTATCCCAAGACTTAGCAGCAGCTTAAAATAATTCATATTTATTATTTTACTTAGTTTCTGTGGGTCAGGAATCCAGGCATTGGCTAGTTGAGTGTGTCTGGCTCAGTGTCTCTCATGAAGGCTGCAATCGTATCTGAAGGCTTGACTGAGGCTGAAGGATTCACTTCTAGGCTCACTCACATGGCTACTGGTGAGTCTCAGAAGATCTGCTTCCAAGGTCACCCATGAAGGCCTCTCCACAAGGGTGCCTCCTGACATGATAGCTGGCTTCCCCCAAGACAAGTGATCCAAGATAGAATAAGCAAGGGCACACCCAAGATTTTATAATACAATCTTGGAAGTGATATCTTGTCACTTCTGCCTTATTTTATTCATTAGAAGCAAGCCCCTAGGGCCAGTCTACATGCAAGAGGAGAAGATTAAACAAGGGTGTGAATAGCAAGAGGCAGAGATGATTAGAGTCTATATTAGAAAGGAGCATACCATACCATATTAGAGAAAAAACTCAAGGAAGTATTTTAAATAAGTGAAAACTGAATCAGCAGAGAGATCTCCAAGCAGGTAGTCAATCACTCTTGTGAACACACATACATCCATATATCTTAATTACATATATAATTCAATATATATATATGTAATTAAATTGTAAGGAAGAAAATGTGATTGTGAATCTGAAATAAAAACTGTTACATAAGGACTCTTGAAACAGAAGAAACATGCCATAAGTAAAATATAAATAGCTGGGAATTAACATTTTAAAATCATATTTGAAATATTCAGAACTAAAATTGTTTAACTTGCTGAGAAAAAATGGGAATGAGGAGGCATCTGTCTGTGCAGGTGGAGTTACAAGTTACAAGAAACATGACAGCCTTAGTTGTGCTTATTAAGAATGGAACGTATCCACTTGAAGAATTTACAGAATTAAAAATTGCTGAATGAACAAGATGGGCGGAAGAAGAACATGAACAGAAACTTGATTAAGCCAGTAAAAGTAAAGAAAAAGAAGGAGAAAAACAAAGAAAAATAAATGGTAACGATAAAATCAAAGGCATAAAATTAGTTATCTCATCATTGCATTCCACTGAATAGGCTGAATTATTCTATGAGAAGATATAGATGTGAAATCAGGATAATAAAATCAAGTACAATAATATTTATTTAATTTATTTATTAATTTTTAAAACTTTTATTTAAAGTTCAGGGGTATATCTGCAGGTTTGTTATATAGGTAAACTTGTGTCATGGGGGTTTGTTGTGCAGGTTATTTCATCACTCAGGTATTAAGCCTAGTACCCATTAGTTATTTTTCCTGATCATCTCCCTCCTCCCACTCTCCACCCTCCAAAAGGCCCCAGTGTATGTTGTTCCCCTCTATGAGCCCATGTGTTCGCATCATTTAGCTCCCACATAAGTGAGAATATGCAGTATTTTATTTTCTGTTCCTGTGTTAGTTTGCTAAGGATAATGGCCTCCAGCTCTATCCATGTCCCTGCAACAGTCACGATCACTTTCTTTTTCATAGCTGCATAATATTCCATGGTGTATGCATCCCACGTTTTCTTTATCCAGTCTATCACTGATAGGCATTTGGGTTGATTCTATGTCTTTGTTATTGCGAATAGCGCTGCAATGAACATATGCATGCATGTGTCTTTATAACAGAATGATTTATATTCCTTTGGGCATATACTCAGTAATAGGATTGCTGGGTCAAATGGGAGTTCTGTCTTTAGGTCTCTAAGGAATTGCCACACTGTCTTCCACAATGGTTGAACTAATTTGCATTCCCACCAACAGTGCATAAGCATTCCTTTTTCTCCACAACCTTGTCAGCATCTGTAATTTTTTGACTTTTTAGTAATAGCTATTCTGACTAGTGTGAGATGGTATCTCATTGTGGTTTTCATTTGCACTTCTCTAATGACCAGTGATGTTGAGCTTTTTTTTTTTTTTGTATGATTGTTGGCCACATGTATGTCTTCTTTTGAGACGTGTCTGTTCATGTCCTTTGCCCACTTTTTAATGGGGTTGTTTTTCTCTTGTAAATTTGTTTCAGCTCCTTATAGATGCTGGATATTAGACCTTTGTCAGATGCATAGTTTCCAAAATTTTTCTCCCATTCTGTAGGTTGTCTGTTTACTCTGTTAATAGTTTCTTTTGCTTTTACAATAGCCAAAAAAACCCCAAAATATCTAGGAATACATCTAACTATGGAGGTGAAAGATCTCTACAAGAAGTACAAGACACTGATGAAAGAAATATTAGATGACACAAACAAATGGAAAAACATTCCATGCTCATGGATTGGAAGAATCCATAAAATGGCCATACTATCCAAAACAGTCTACAGATTCAAATGTATTCCCATCAAACTAGCAATGTCATTTTTCACAGAATTAGAAAAACTATTCTAAAATTTATACAGAACCAAAAAAGAGTCCAAATAGCCAAAGCAATCTTAAGCAAAAGGGACAAAGCTGGAGGCATTACATTACCTGACTTCAAACTAAACTATAAGGCTATGGTAATCAAAACAGCCTGGGAATATTTTTATCTTAACAATATTAATTCTTTCAATTCATAAACATGGGATATATTTTCATTAGTACTTGATTATTTTTGGTGCTATTATGATTTATATTGTTTTTAAATCTCAAATTCCAATTGTTTATTGCTGGTATAGAAACACAACTGAATGGTGTATATTGATCTTGTAACTTGCTAAAATCACGTATTACTTTCAGGACATTTTCTTTATAGATTCTTTAGGATTGTCTACATAGAAAGCCATGCCATCTGTGAATAAGGAAAATTTTACTTATTTCTTTGCAATCTTATGCGGTTTTTTCCTTGCCTTATTGCACTAGCTAGAACTTCCAGTACACTATTAAATAGGAAATGGTAAGAGACCATGTCCTTGCTTTGTTTCCAATCACAGGGGGAAACATTCAGTCTCTCACCATTAAATATGATGTTAGCTCTGGGTTTTATTTGTAGATATCCTTTATTAGGTTAAGGAAAATTCCTTCTATTCCTAGTTTGCTGAGATATTTAATCATGAAAGGTTGTCAAATGCTTTTTCTTCATCTACTAATACGATAATACGGCTTTCCTTATCTAGTCTGTGAATTACATTGATAGAATTTTTTTTTTTTTTTTTGAGATAGAGTTTCACTCTTGTTGCCCAGGCTGGAGTGCAATGGCACGATCTTGGCTCACTGCAACCTCTACCTCCCAGGTTCAAGCAATTCTCCTGCCTCAGCCTGCCAATCCCTCAGCTGGGATTACCGGCATGTGCCACCAAGCCCGGCCAATTTTTGTATTTTTAGTACAGACGGGGTTTCTCCACTTTGGTCAGACTGGTCTCGAACTCCCGACCTCGGGTGATCCGCCTGCCTTGGCCTCCCAAAGTGCTGGGATTACAGGCATGAGCCACCACGTCAGGCCCACATTGATTGATTTCTGAATGTTGAACAAGTCTTGCATTCCCGGCATGAATCTCACTAGTTTTGATATATTATCTTTTTTGATATATTGCTGGATTCAATGTACTAATATTTTGCTAAGGACCTTTGTATCTATATTCATGAAAGATATTGGTGTGTAGTCTTCCTTTTTTGTAATGACTTTATTTGGTTTTGGTATTCAGGTAAAAATTATCTAATAAAGTGAGTTGGGAAGTGTTTCCTCCTTTTCCCTGAAGACGTTGTGTAGATTTAGTATTATTTCTTTCTTAATATTTGATAGAATTCACCATTAAAGCTATCTGGGCCTACAGTTTTTTTTCTTTGAAGGTTTCTAGCTACAAATTTAATTTATTTAATAGATATTGGGCTATTCAAGTTATCTATGTCTTCTTGAGTGAGTTTTGGTAGATTTTGTCTTTTAAAGAATTGGTCTATTTCATCTAAGTTATTAAATTTATAGACCTAAAATTGTCTGTGGTAGTCTCTATTATTCTTTTGATGTCTATTATGTTAGTAGTGATGTACCCTTTTATTCCTGATATTGGTAGTTAGTGTCATCTGTTTTTCTTGGTTAGCTTGGCTAAAGGTCTATCAATTTTATGAAATTTTCAGTCACCTTTTTGTTGTATTTATTTCTTTTTATATTTCCTGTTTTAATTTTGTTGATTTCAGCTCTATTTTTTATTATTTCTTTCCTTTTGCTTAAGGTTTAGAAAAGTTTGCTCTTTTCTCTTGTTTTCTAATGTATAAATGTCTACTATTAAGGTAATTCCCATTTTCTAATACATGCATTTAATATTATAAATTTCCCCTTACTCTCTGCTTTCTCTTCATTCCACAAATCTTGGTAAGTTGTAGTTTCATGTTCATTTAATTCAACATATTTTAAATTTCTTTTGAAATTTCAAATTTATTTAGAAGTATATTGTTTAATTTCCAAATATTTGGGAGATTTTTCCAGATATCTTTCTGTTATTGATTTTCATTTTAGTTCTGTTGTGATCTGAGAATATTCTCATATGGTTTTTATTTTTTAATTTGTTAAGGCTTGTTTTATGGCCACAATATGGTCAATCTTGGTGCATATTCCACAGGCACTTGAGAAGATGTGTAATTTGTTGTTATTTGGTGGAGTGTTCTATATGTGTCAATTCAGCCAAGCTGGTTGATAGTGCTGTTTGGGTTAGCTATAGGCTTACTTATTTTCTGCTTATGTACTCTGTCAATTACCGAGAGAGGAATGTTGAACTTTCTAACTATAACTGTGCATTTATCTATTTCTCCTTTCATTTCCATCAGTTTTTCTCTCATGTATTTTGCATCTCTGTTGTTAGTTGCATACACATTTAAGATTGTTATGTCTTCTTGAAGACTTGATCTTTTTATCATTATGAAATGTTCCTCTTTATCCCTGATAATCTTCCTTGCTCTGAAGTTTACTTTGAAATTAATATAGCCCCTCCAACTTTCTCTTGTTCAGTGTTTGCATAATATATCTTTCTCCATATCTTTACTTTTAAACTATCTAAACCTTAATGTTTAAAGTGTTTTTCTTATAGACAGTATACAGTTGGATCTTGCTTTTTTTAATCCAATCTGAAAACATCTGTCTCTTAAATGGTATGTTTAACCTCTTCACATTTAATATAATATTGGTATAGTTAGAGTAAAATCTACCATCACACTAGTTATTTTTTCTTTGTTGCATTTGTTTGTTTCTTTTTTCCTCTTTTTCTGCATTCTCTATTATTTATGATTCCATTGACTTACTACTTATACTTATTTTAAACACGTTTTTTTCTTTTGTTTTGGAGATGGAGTTTCACTCTTGTTGCCTAGGCCAGAGTGCAATGGTGGAATCTTAGCTCACTGCAACCTTTGCCTCCCAGGTTCAAGCGATTCTCCTGCCTCAGCCTCCCAAGTAGCTGGGATTACACGTACCCGCCACCATGCCTGGCTAATTTTTTTTGTATTTTTAATGGAGACGGGGTTTCACCATGTTGGCCAGGCTGGTCTTGAACTCCTGACCTCAGGTGATCCATGTGACTCGGCCTTCCAAAGTGCTGGGATTACAGACGTGAGCCACTGCATTCGGCCTTAAACACTTTTAAAGTGGTTGTCCTAGAGTTTAAAATATATGTTTTATAAAATTAAAATGGAGGCTACAGTATAAATATTCCCCAAGGCCAACCACCCATAATCATTTAACCAAAATGTAAGTCATCTTTATTTCCCCACAGCACGGACTCTAATCAACAAAATACAAAATGCAAGCTTTTGGACATCCTTGTTAGTGTGATTCAAAGAAATGAAACCAATCAGCTATATACAAGTCAGCCTACACAGCTCTACTTGCCCTAAAAAGAATGCTAATGTATAACAGCCAATGATGAAATAGGTCAAAATACTTGCTCCTTTCTGCTGTATGAATTGTGCTGTGACTGCAGTAAGGCAGTATCTTACCACTTGGCTGGAAGTCTTCCGCCATGATCTGTACTTACTTTCATTGTATGACAGTAAACCTTGAAATGTTTCCTAATATATATGTTTTAATATAATCTGGGTCCACATTCAAATAATACCGTAATGCTTCACATGTAGTATAAATACCTTATGACAGTACATTTCACATTTACAGATGCTATAAATATTCAATACACTGTTACTTTATTGCTTAATGGCCAATCATATTTTAGATCAATTACAAATATGGAAAATAATATTGCATTTTACCTTCATTTATTTCATTTCTTGTTAAAAATTTTCAACTTTTATTTTAGATACAGGGGTACATGTGCAGATTTGTTACATGGGAATATTACATGGTGCTGAGGTTTGGAGTATGAATGCCATCACCCAGGCAGTGAGCATAGTACCCAAAAGGTACCTTTCTAACCCTCTCCCCTCCACCCTCCTCCCATCACCCACACATAGTCCACAGTGTCTATTGTTCCCGTATTTATGTCCATGTGTGCTCTGACACTCTTCATTTCTTTATGTAGATCCAAGTTTCTGACCTATAGCATATTCCTTCTCACTTAAAAATTTCCTTTGACAAGGTGGCTGACTAGAAGCAGCTATTGTGCATGGCTCCCACTGAGAGGAATGGAAGAGGCGAGTAAATACAGCATCTTCGATGAAACATCCAGGCACATGCATTGGGACTAATCAAGGAAACAACTTGACCCACGGAGAATGGAGAAAAGTAAGCCCACCCAGGAGCAACATGGAGCCAGGGCAACCTCTGCTGCCCAGGGAAGCCATGAGTGAATGTGCAACCTTCTGGTCAGGATATCCCCTTGTGAACCCACTCCACCAGTGCCTTTAGTCTGACACACAGAGGTATGTGGAGTCTCAGCAGAGCAGCCACTCAGGCACATGCAGAGACCTGGAAGCCATAGATACTCGGACTTTCTGGGCTTCCCGGCAAAAGCAGGAGGTTAGACCCCTATAAATACCCCTAGGAAAGAAGCTGAATCCAGGGGGTTAAGCAGTGACAGTCCACAGGCCCCACCTCATAGCATCTCATAGAATAAAACCCACTGGCTTGGAATTCCAGTCAGCCACCAGTAGCAGTAGGGGACAGAGCTCCTAGGCAGAGGGGCAGGTTACCATCTTTGCTGTTTGGGTACCTTAGCCATTCCAGCCTTCCGACTTTGGAGACTCCAAGCTGACCAGGGGTGGAAGAGATCCCCCAGAACAGCACAGCTGCTCTATGGAAATGTGGCCAGACTGCTTTTTTAAGCAGGTCCCCAATCCCATTTTTCCTCATTGGGCTGGACCTCCCAACTGGGCCCTCCAGTCACCCCGCCCCCTCTCCCCCACCCCTTCACTTCCCTCCACCCCCTCCCCCCTCCTGCCAGAGCTATCAAGCCAGTAGCAGTTGGGCAACTCCCTGGACAGAGCCTCCAGGGGCAAGTGAAAGCTTCTGTGCCACTGCCTCTGCAGTGGAACTGCCCTTGCTAACCTTGGACTAATGAAGGAGCAGAGACCCTCAACATTGGACCAAATGGATCTGATAGACCTCTACAGAACTCTCCACCCCAGAACAACAGCACATACATTCTTCTCATCACCACGTGGCACATACTCTATAATTGACCACATAATTGGACATAAAACAATCTTCAACAAATGCAAAAGAACCAAAATAATACCAAACACACTCTCAGACCACAGTGAAATAAAATAGAAGTCAAAACTAAGAAAATCACTCAAAACCATGCAACTACATGGAAATTAAACAACATGCTCCTGAATGACTTTTGGGTAAATAATGAAATTAAGGCAGACATGAAGAAGTTCTTTGAAACTAATTAGAACAAAGATACAACACACCAGAATCTCTGGGACACAGCTAAGGCAGTGTTAAGAGGGAAATTCATAGCACTAAATGCCCACATCAAAAAGTTAGAAAGATCTTAACAATCTATCATTACAACTGAAAGAATTAGAGAAGCAATAAAAAATAAATCCCCAAACTAGCAGAAGACAAGAAATAACTGGCTAGCCATATGCAGAAGATTGAAACTGGACCCCTTCCTTACATCATATACAAAAATTAACTCCAGATGGATTAAAGACTTAAATGTAAACCCTAAACTATAAAAACCCCACAAGAAAACCTAGGCAATACCATTCAGGACATAGGCATGGGCAAAGATTTCATGATAAAGACACCAGAGGCAATTGCAACAAAAGCAAAAATTGACAAATGGGATCAAATTTAACTAAAGAGCTTCTGCGCAGCAAAATAAACTATCAACAGAGTAAACAGACAGTCTACAGAATGGGAGAAAATATTTGCAAGCTATGCATCTGACAAAGGTCTAATCTTCAGTTTCTATAAGAAATTTAAAGAAATTTACAGGAGAAAAACAAATAACTCCATTAAAAAGTGGGCAAAGGACATGAACAGACACTTTTCAAAAGAAGACATACATGCAGCCAACAAGCATATGGAAAAAGCTCAGTATCTCTGATCACTAGAGAGACAAATCAAAACCACGACGAGATACCATCTCACATCAGTCAGAATGACTATTATTAAAAAGTCAAAAATAACAGATGCTGGTGAGGTTGCAGAGAAAAGGGAATGCTTGCTTATACACTGTTGGTGGGAGTGTAAATTAGTTCAACCACTGTGAAAAACAGTATGGTGATTCCTCAAAGAGCCAAAGAGGAACTCCCATTCAACCCAGCAATCCCATTACTGGGTATATACCCAAAGGAATATAAATAATTCCACCATAAAGATACATGCACATGAATGTTCATTGCAGCACTATTCACAATAGCAAAGAAATAGAATCAACCTAAATGCCCATCAATGGTAGACTGGATAAAGAAAAGGTGGTACATACACACCATGGAAAACCATACAGCCATAAAGAAGAATGAGATCATCTCTTTTGCAGGAACACTGATGGAGCTGCAGACCATTATGCTTAGTAAACTAACAGAGGAACAGAAAACCGAATACCGCATGTTCTCATTTATAAGCGGGAGCTAAATGTTGAGAACGTATGAACACAAAGAAGAAAACAATACACACTGAGGTCTACTTGAGGGTGTAGGGTGAGAGTGGGGAGAGGAGCAGAAAAGATAACTGTTGGGTACTAGGCTTAATACCTGGGTGATGAAATAATCTGAACAACAAACCCCAGTTACATGAGTTTACCTATGTAACAAACCTTCACATGTACCCCTGAACCCAAAATAAAACTTTAAAAAAATTCCTGTGATATTTATCATAGGTTAATCCTGCTGGCAATGAATTGTGTCAGCTTATGTTTTCCTGAAAAAAAAAAATCTTTATTTCTCCTTCTATTGGATATTTCCACTGGAAAATTCTAAATTAACATTTTTCTGTAAATAATTTAAAGGTGTCACCTTATTGGTTTTTAGCTTTGTGGTCTTCACAAGAAGCCTGCTCTAATTCTTATCTTTCTTTTCCCAAAGTAACGTTTTTGTTTTTTTTTCTTCTCATTGCCTTCAAGGTTTTCTCATTGTCTTTGGTTTTCAGTAGTTCAAATATTATATATCTAGGTGTGGGTTTGTTTGTTTGTTTGTCCTGCTTGGTGTTCTCTGAGCTTCTTGGGTCTGTGGTTTGATGTCTGCTACTACTTTTGAAAATATTATGGCCATTATGTTCTTCCAAATTTTCTTCAGCTGCATTCTGTCTTTCTTTTCCCCTGGAATTAAAATTACACATATATTGCATCATTTGATGCTGTCTTACAGCTCTTGGACTCTGTTCCGTTTTCTTCATACACTTTTCTCTTTGTGTTTCAGTTTGGATAATTTCTATTGACCTATCTTCAAGTTCACTGATTTCTTTCCTTGACTGTGTCAAGTCTACTGATGAACTCATTGAAGGCATTCTTTAGTTTTGTTATGCTCTTTTTATTTATTGTTTTTCACTGGATTCTTTCTTATGGGGCTTCTGGAGGAAAAGCCTGCAAAAGGGTAGAAACCCCACCACGTTTGTAGCACCTCCCCCAGGAACTTTACAATCTTACAGTAGCCCACACTTGGCCCTTAGTAATTCACTGAAAGTTCCAGTTAAATTTCCTACTAGTTTATACGACATTCAGTTGGCATCTGCCCCAGGTAAGCAAATGTTTGTGTTCTATTTTCCCCTGAAGGTGCCTGTCTCTCCCAAGATTGTATAATACAATAGTTGCTTGTCCCATGACTTCAGTCTTCTGATGGTTTCTAATGGGTTATTAATTTCCAGCTTGTCCAGTTTTTTTCTTGTTGTAAGAATGGCAGTAATGTCTTTTCAGCTTTATATGACTCCAAGCTGAAACTGGAAGTCCTATAAAATGTTTTTTGAAATTTATTACTGCTCCACAAATTCCTTTTATCCCCCCATGCCTCAAGTCATCTCAGTACTTCTTAGGTGCTAAACCTTTGAAACCTTGGATATCTTCCATGCAGTAGCACTAACTCCTACACTGAAAGCCGCTGTTACTTTGGGTGCTTACCCCTAGCACCACACCTTCTGAAGCTGTGGTTTTGCACATATTTAGGAACATTGACACCACAGTTGGCCAACAGTCAGTATGGTACAGATAGTCTGTGTTTGGTCTCCATAAGTGGTGTTTGTGAGCAGGGAACATGGTAGAGTTTATGGTGAGCTCCCCCATGGGGGCTGCCTTCTTGGAAAAGTATCTATTACATACAGAGAAGGAAGCTGCCTTGCTTGCTTTAACAAAGGGTTCAGGGATTAGAGGTGTTGGCCTTCTCTAGGCAGGATTCCTGGAGTGTTTAGATCTGAGCTATAGGGATCTGTGGTATTTATAGAAGCTTAAGTGCCCCCTCAGTTTATGGCACAGGGCAAGGCAGATAAATGATCTCCTAAAAGATACAACTGTGGGACAGAGGTAAAAATTCGGGATAGAGCCATCCTCTTCTGAATGATACCACTGGAGAGAATGGGGAAGTCAGGGAGGTACAGTAAACTACTGGGAAATACCACTGGAGAAGATGGGGGAGATGTCAGGGTGATGTCCCTCTAGGTAAATAGTCCTCGTGGTTATGAGTGAGTTCAGGGTAATACAGTCCCCATGTGGGTGTTACCACTGGGGGAGAGAGGGGAGAAGTCAAGATGGTAAAGTTCCACCCCTGAGTGCTACCACAGGGAGATGGAAGGAGAAGTCAAGGTGAAGGAGAAGCAAACAACCTCTGAGAATCTTAGGGACATGTCCACTATTCATCAAGCATTGACTGATTGCATGCATTGTTCTAAATGCTTTACGTCTATTAACTAATTTATTTCTCTGAGATATCTGAACTTTAAGGCACAGCTAATCTGGGTTAGAAAGGAATACACCCAAGTTTTTTCTAATACTTGTATATTATTTCATGTTTACATTTAAATCTCTGATCCAAATGGAGTTTGTTCTCGTGTATGGTGTAAGGTGTGTATCCAATTTAATCTGTTTCTAAATGGCCATATCTAGTGGGTTGTTGTCTCCCTAAAAGATGTGTCCCCAGAACCTGGGAAAGGATCTTTGCAAATGTAATGAACTTAAGGATCTTGAGATGAGATCATCCTGGATTAAGCCAGTGGACCCTAAATCCAATAACAAGTGTTCCTATAACAGACAGAAGAGGAAAAAGAAACAGAGAGGGTGATGTAAAGACAGACGCAGAGATTGGAGTGCTGCATCTACAAATTAAGGAATGGCAAAGATCGCTGGAGCTACCAGAAGCTAGGAGAGGCATAGAATAGATTCTCCCCCAGAGCCTCTAAAAGAAATAAACTCTGATGACATCTTGATTTTTGGCTTCCAGCCTCCAGAGCTGTGACAGAATAAATTTCTGTTGTTTCAAGACACCCAGTTTGTGGTAATTTGTTACTGCAATCCTAGGAAACAACACCATTTATGTAAAAGTTCATGTTTGCCTCTTATGATTTGAGATGCCATTTCAATCATATACAAAAATTTATTCTGTATTTGGATCTATTTCTGGACCTTTTACTCTATTTCACTGGTTTGTGTACTCATGTGGCATTACCATATAGTTTTAATTATAGAGGCTTTATAGTATGTTTTAATACCTGGTGGTGTTAATCACCATCATTACTTTTTTTGGGGGTGGCTTATAGCTATTCATTCATGTTTATTTTCCCTTATAAATCTTAGGCCATTTGGTTTCTGAGTTGATGCATTTAACTATTATGCTATGCTAACTTTCTAGGATATTTATTAGAAAAAAGTCAGGGAAAGGGGTGAGTGACCATTCATTGAGTTTTGGGAGATTGAATGATTGGTCCCAATTTTTCCCTCCTCCCTGTATCCATACCCTTTCCCCCTTGACTTTGCGCTTGCCCATGTGATTTGCTTTGCTTAATGGCATATGGGTAGAAGTAATATTTCATTTCTGAGACTAGGCCTTACAAGGCTTTGCCTATACTGGCTTGCCTTCTTGCCCCTTTGGACCACTATAAGAGGATACAGAGGCAATTGCTGCCTTCCAGTCTCAGCTCCAGAATGGTAGACATGTAGAGCATAGTTGCCCCAGCTGCAGTGCCAACAGTGGGGCCCAACTTAGATTAGACAAACCTCAGTCAGTTCTCTAGATACTGGAGAATAAATTTGGCACTTACCCAACAGATAAACAATTGCAGGGAATGGAAAAATTCTACCATGTTGGAGTTTTCTGTCACTATTTAAAAAGTATTATTGAGTGAAAAAATCAAGTTGCAGAGAATTGAGCATAATATAATCTCATTTTTGTAAAACATCCAAAAAGAATGTATGTGTGTAATATAGAAGTGTGTGTGCACGTGTGTGTATTACAAACATGATAATAAGAGTGAAATGGTTCATACATGATGGTTTGCACTGGTGATCTGTAGGGAGGACTGCAGGTATTAATGAAGGTAGAATAAAAGGATAAGGAAGTTGAGCAAATAAAAAGAAGATTAAAAGTACTACATATTAAAATTTAATAAGAATGATAGCATTGTGGAATACTATTCAGCCATAAAAGAATGAAATCCTGTCATTTGTAGCAACAAGAATGGAAGTGGAGGTCTTCATGTTAAATGAAATAAGCCAGGGGCAGAAAGACAAATATCCCATGTTCTCACTAAGGTGGTAGCTAAAAAAGTTGATCTCCTAGAGGTAAAGAGTAGAATTATAGATACCAGAGGCTGGGAAGGGTAAGGGGGATAAATAGAGGTTGGTTAATGGATACAAACATACATAGGAGTAAGTTCTAGTGTTCAATAGCACAAGTGACTACGGTTAATCATTTACTTTATATTTCAAAATATCAAGAAGAAAAGACTTGCAAGATTCCAAACACAAAGAAAAGATAAATGTTTGAGGTGATGGATATAACAATTACCCCAATTTGATCATTATGTGTTGTATGCATATATCAAAGTATCACATGTATTCCATAAATACATCCAATTATAATGTACTAGTAATAAGAAATAATAATAGCACTGTGTTTAGGCATTCATATGAATGTCTACAGGAAGAAGAGAAAAAGTATTGTGAAATAAAAGCTAGTATGATAGGATTATATTTACACATTTACATAAAAACAGAATCCTATATATATATAAAGGAATCAAAATCATGGTTTTATTGTGGAATCTCTTGCTAGAAATATACACTAGGGAACATATTTGATAGGTACAATTATATCATATTACAAAAATATTTAAAACACATACTATACCTTCTGTTATGCAGTGTATTATGAAACATATTCTCTTGAATTCAGGGTATGTCCTTATCAGATATACTAGTTACTTGTCCTACAACTTCATTTGTTGACACTATAAAATATTTAAAATTTCACAGAAAACAGGAAAAGCATTTACATAATTTTCCATATTCCTTTTTTATAAAGAGTTTGGAATACATTTATGTTATAGCGCTTTTTGTGGGAAGTCTTTTCCTAAAGGATTAAACTTGAACAATTTCTCCTCATGTGGGTTCTATGAATTCTATGATACTGTCTCAAGTCAGGTTCCCTTATATACACAGAGGCTAAGAAAGGCATCTGGAAGCATATGATTTATGTGTTCTTCATGGTGAACCTGAAAGGGAATAAGAGAAGGATAGGGAAAGAGAAGGAATCATCACAAGGATGTGGTTTCATGTAGAGTCAAGCCTTGGCCCCATGCAGGGCAGAGGAGTGTGGGGAGAGGGAGGAGCCTCTGAATTGTAAATTTCACTGCAAAGTTGTTCTGCCTTAAGGGAGGAACTTGGTTCTGGTATCCTTTTATAAATCACTCACTGGCTACTCCCTAGGAGGTTGGTATAACCATCTCCAGGCATGTTGGCACTATGGAAAGCCAAAGGCAATGCTCTGGGAAAAGTTACAGGTATAAGCTGTTTGCTGCAGCACTTGCAGCAGTTAGAAAATGGGTGCCCTGGCCAGTCAAGGGGATCAGGGTGAGGCACCAACAGTGTATACTCCACATAGTGAGGACGTGCAAATATGGAAAGATGTTGCTCTGATGCATTCTTAGGGCTTCTCCTCTTAACCTGTCTCATGAATATATTCACATGGTTTTTCTGCTGCATTCTACAGCATACACTTAGATCCAACTTCTCTGAGAAGGCTTTCTCATATTCAAGAAACATACAGGTTTTCTTTTAGGTAGGAATACTTGGATGCATATTGAAAACTGATCTCTGGGTGCAGCCTTTCCCAAAGTCACTGCATTTATAAGGTTTAGCTGGAGAATGAGTAATCTGGTGTTTATTCAAACTTGACTTTTGGTGAAGGACTTGTCACAATTGTTATATACATAGGGCTTCTCTCCTGTGTGAATTCGCTGCTGCTGCTGAAGCTAGTGGTTGTGTGTGTGTGTGTGTGTGTGTGTGTGTGTGTGTGTGAAGGCTTTCCCACAGTCACTGCACTCATAAGGCTTCTCTCCGGTGTAAATTCTCTTTGATATGTAATCAAAACTGACTTGCATGTGAAGGCCTTCTCACACTCAGGACATACATATATGGGACGTATTAGTCCATTCTCGCAGTACTATAAAGAAATACATGAGACTGGGTAATTTATAAAGAAAAGAGGTTTAATTGGCTCACAGTTCTGCAGGCTGTAGAGAAAGCATAATTCTGGCATCAACTCAGTTTCTAAAGAGGCCTCAGGAAACTTTCAATCATGGTGGAAGGTGACGGGGAAGCAGGCATGTCTTACATGGCTGGAGCAGGAGGAAGAAAGAACAAGTCGGGAGGAACTACACACTTTTAAATAACCAGATCTCATGAGAACTCACTCACTAGACAGTACCAAGCAGGGATGGTGCTAAACTATTCATGAGAACTCTGCCCACAATGATCCAATCACCTCCTACCGGGCCCCTCCTCCAACACTGGGGATTACAATTCAACATGATATTTGGGTGGGGACACAAATATCATGGGATTTCTCTCCAATATGAATTTTCTGATGTGCAAGGAGCTGTGATTTTTTGAAGGCCTTCCCACATTTAGTGCATGCATAGGGTCTCTCTCCTGCATGACTTTGTTGATTCTCATGGAACTGTGACTTGAAAGAATTCCCACAATCACTACATTCATTGAGTTTTCCCTAACATGAACTTTTTAATGTATGATTAAGTTTGACTTATGGTTGAAGGCTTTTTCATGTTCACTACATACACTGGATTTCTCTCCGGTGTGAAAATTCAGATGTATGTTGAGGTGAGACTTCTGGGTAAAGGTTTTCCCACAGTTGCCACATTCATAAAGTTTCTCATCTTTGATGTGTAATCAAGACCAATTTGTAAGTAAAGGCCTTTCCACATTCAGTTCAGACATAAGCTCTCTCCAGTATGAGTCTTCTGGTGTGCAAGGAGATTGGATCTTTTGAGGAAGTCCTTCACACATTTTGTGCCTGTATAGGGTTTTTCTCCTGTGTGGGTTTTCCTATGCTCATGCACTTGGGATTGGGGATGAAAGGTTTTCCCACAGTAACAGCATTGAAAAGGCTTCTCTCCACTATATATTCTCTGATGTGCAATCAAGTGTGTCTTTTGGATGAAGGCCTGCCCACATTCGGTGCATATATAGGGTTTCTCTTCAGTGTGAATTCTCTGTTGCAAACTGAATATTGACTGCTGGGTGAAAGCGTTCTCATTTTCTCTGCATTTATTGGGCTTTTCCCCAGAATGAAAAGTCTGATGTGTGAAGATGTGTGACTTCTGAGGGAAGACTTTTCCACATTCGGTGCATACATAGGCTATCCTCCTAGTGTCCTAGAATGGACACATTCTTCATCCAAAATTTCTCACCTGTATGAGAATTTCTCACCTGTATGAGAATTAACATAGTATAATAAGCTGTAAGTAAAATTTGACTACTAGTAATAATCTCAAGGTTTTTCTTGCATTGCTTCTATTGGGACTTGTAAGTTTTAATTATGTTTCAAATCGTTTCCAAATGTATCATATTTAAAGGATGGCTTCTGTGAACTAATTAGATATGGGCTCATGTGAATTGTTTTTCCAATGTACTTATAATCTTTTTCATTATTCAATATGTTACTGTTGATGAAAGCAAATGACTCAAAGGTCTATTTGGGTTTTCCTTTCATCTCTATCTGTTCATCATCTCGCCACAGTTTTCATTAAAAATGAAAACAGTGAATTGTCCCTCTTGAATTCACCTATTCTCTTATTGTGAAATAAAGCTTTTAACAGAAATTTACTATTAAAGAATTTCAATCCCACACTTCCCTCCTAAAAGGAGAAAAAGAAGGTGAAATGGAAACATAGGGCAGTTAGCTTAGTATAGAAGAGCCGCATGCAACTTATCCAGACTGAACACAGAGAAATCACATGATGATGATGATAATGATGATTCTTATTATATGCTGTACACTTAAACAGCACTTAGAACATGCCAGGTACTTTTCTAAGTGATACACAAGAATTAATACATAATACATATATTTAAACTCATTTAACTTTCATAGCAACCCTCCGAGGTAGATATTATTATACCTACTTTCAGAAGAAACAGCTAAAACTCAGAACAGGTAAATAATCTGCCCAAGATGACATGGGTCCTGTGTCGAGTAGACTGGATCTAAACCAAGCCAGCCTGTCTCCATTTACATAGGCTATCTAGTACCCAGTTAGTTCTTACAGCAGCTCGTTTCACCCTAACTAATAAATAAATCAACTTACCAAGAAGGGGAAATCACTAATATTTCAATTATTTTTACAGAAGATGAAATATAGCAGGTTTTCAATATTCAATATAGCATAAATTGCACCAGCAGTTCCCAACCTTTTTGGCACTAGGGACTAGTTTTGTGGAAGACAATTTTTCCATGGACCAGGGAGTGGGGATGGTTTTGGGATGATTTGAGTGCATTACATTCATTGTACACTTTATTTCTATTCTATTATTATTACATGGTCATATATAATGAAATAATTTCACAATTCACCGTAATGCAGTGGGAGCCCTGAGCTTGTTTTCCTGCAACTAGATGGTTCCATCTGGGGGTGATGGGAGACGGTGACAGATCACCAGGCATTAGATTCTCATAAGGAGTGTACAACCTAGATCCCTTGCATTCTCGGTTCACAATAGAGTTTGCACTCCTATGAGAATCTAATACCCCCACTGATCTGACAGGAGGGGGAGCTCAGGTGGTAATGTGAGTGATAGGGAGCAGCTGTAAATACAAATGAAGCTTCACTTGCTGGCCCGGCTGCTCACCTCCTGCTGTCCCGCCTGGTTCCTCGCAGGCCACAGACTATCTTCCACTGGTACAAGTCTGTGACCTGGAGGTTGGGGACCCCTGAATTTCACCATTATTCTATTCTACCAACTTTGAAGATACTGAGCATGATCTGATCATAAAATCCCATTTGTTTTCCTCTTGTAGCAAGGCTAAAATACTGGCATCCAGAACCTTGTCCCCCAAACTCCACTATACTTTCACTCTTATGCTATACTCTTATATCCATAAATCTCCTTTCATTTATTCTTAAGCATGTCAATTCATAGGCATGGATGAGGAACTTTTTTGAACTTTGTACTTCATTTAGCGTACACACACAAACACACATAATGCACACACACACATATACACACACAAACATAAACACGAACCTTTTACTGGAGCCAAAAATATTTAGTTACAGCTACTACTCTTCAACGTGAAAAGTTCAGCCTGTGCTGAAAATGTTATCTTTAACATTCCTGAACTCACCAACTTCATAGGCCACACATACAGTCATTGGTCTGAAAAAATAGTATATGTGAGTTTGCTTTCCATTAGTAAGTAATATTTACTCAAAAATCCAGTGTATTCCGAAATCCAATCATTATTCACATATTCTTCTCTCATTAAGCTTGCTTTTTCTGCTTTGTGACAATTCAAAATGTATATGTGATTCATAGATCAGTTAAGAGTCCTATGCTCTGAAAATTAATCTCATGATCTAACTACATTTCCAGGGAGACATGATTTTCTCTGAATTTTAAGAGCAGACACTATCTATGTTACTCACTTTTATGTTTTTTAAATAATAGTTGTCCACATCACTGGAATGATTAATGAACAAAAGCTGAATTCTTTTTGTTTTCAAGCCATGTTTTCCCTTCCCACTAACAATCTGTTTCTTTGAACACTTTTCAACACACTGAAAACAATCCCACTGAAACAAAACACCCTGGTTTACCTATCTCCACAAAACCAAAAATTTTAGTACTTGAACTGGTTTATCCCTTTTTCCACTAAAAATTAAGAATAAAATATTGCTATTACTCTTATTCTTAAGGATTTAAGAAAAGCTCTAGGAAGGAAATAATCATCTGTCATACAATTTGAAAATATATAATTTGCATATAAATATTTCTGGATGTAAACCATTAATATTGGTAGTCCCTGGGGAGGGATATGGGAGGAAAGAGATGGGAGTGAGATTTTTTACTGTGTACTCTTTCATATTTTTGAATTTCAAACCTTGTAAATATATTATCTCTCCCCAAAATTTAAATTAAAAACTAAAATAAAAGGGAAAAGTTATTAGTTTTGAAATTCTGAGGGATGGAAGGTGAAGAAAGGGAAAGATATTCAATGCTAGAGTAATTAAACACTAAATTTAATAGAACTAGTGAAACCTGTATCTGGAGAGAAACAGCCTTAGATAATCAACAGCCAAGATGCAGAGAGGAATTTCATATGTAGGAAACATTAAAGAAAATGAGAAAAATGGAATAGAACATGAGTTATAGAGTATATACAATGTTCAACTAGAAATTTGTGGCCTGTTGTCACTGAGAAGAGTTTAATTATCATTTGCTACATAATAGGGAGTAACTTCCATTTTATTTCATAAAGTGAGCATAAAATAGATGTCATGGTTTAGATAATAAAATCTGTCAGTAGTACTTAAAATAAACTTGTAAAAAAACAAGGTAATTAGCTAATCTCATTAAGAACAGAATAATACAGCAATTTTATTGAGCTCATTTATCAGTTCTAACAGTTTTTTTGGTGGAATTTTCAGGATTTTCTATATATAAGAGCATGCCATTAGCAAATAAACAATTTCACTTTTTCCTTTTCTATTAGGATGCCTTTTCTTTCTTTCTCTTAGCTAATAGCCAATTAGTCAACAGAAAGAAATAAAAGGCATCCTAATAGAAAGGACTTAGTTCAGGACTTCCAGAACTATGTTGAAAAGAAGTGATAAGAAGGACATCCTTGTCTTATCTCTGATCTTAGTTAGAGGGAGAGCTTTCAATTTCTCACCATTGAGAATGATATTAGCTATGGGTTTGTCATATATAACCTTTATTGTATTGAGGTAAGTTCCCTCTATACCTATTCTGTTGAGAGTTTTCATCATGAAACAGTTGAATTTTGTCAAATGCTTTTTCTGCATCTATAGAGATGATGATATGATTTTTATTCTTCATTTTGTTAATGTGGTGAATCATAATTGTTGATTTGCATATATTGAACCATCCTTACATCCAGGGATTAAATCCCACTTGATCATAGTGACTAATTCTTTTAATGTGCTATAGAATGAAGTAGAAGAAAACACAAATAAATAGAAAGATACCACATATTCATGGATTGGAAGAAGACACAACGACGACAACAAAAACACATCAGGCAATAGAATCCCTGATGAACATTGATGCAAAAATCCTCAATAAAATACTGGCAAACTGAATTCAGCAGCACATCAAAAAGCTTATCTACCACAATTAAGTTGGTGTCACCCCCAGGATGCAAGGCTGGTTCCACATATGCAGATCAATAAACATAATTCATCACATAAACAGAACTAAAGACAAAAAGCACATGATTATCTCAATAGATACAGAAAAGGCCTTCAATAAAATTCAACATCCCTTCCTGTTACAAAGTCTCAATAAACTACATATTGACGGAACATACTTCAAAATAATAAGAGCCACTTATGACAAACCCATAGCCAATATCATACTGAACGGGCAAAAGCTAGCATTCCCCTTGAAAAGTGGCACAAGACAAGGATGCCCTCTGTCACCACTCTTATTCAACATAGTATTGGAAGTACTGGCCAGGGCAATCGGGCAAGAGAAAGAAATAAAGGGTATTCAAATAGGAAGAGAGGAAGTTAAACCATCTCTGTTTGCAGATGACATGATTGTGTATTTAGAAAACCCCATCATCTTAGCCTAAAAGCTTCTTAAGCTGATAAGCAACTTCAGCAAAGTCTCAGGATACAAAATCAATGTGCAAAAATCACAAGCATTCCTATACACCAACAATAGACAAGCAAAGAACCAAATCAGGAATGAACTCCCATTCATAATTGCTACAAAGAGAATAAAATACCTAGGAATACAGCTAACAAGGGATGTGAAGGACCTCTTCAAGAACTACAAACCACTGCTCAAGGAAATAAGAGAGGACACAAACAAATGGAAAAAAATTCCATGCTCATGGATAGGATTTAATAATCACAAAAATGAATAGAACTGAGTATTAGACAAATATGACATATGAGATGTCAGGAAGCACTCAGCAGCTGAGATTAGAAATATCCTCACTGGGGCCTCAAAGACACAAGGGCAGCAGTGCTAACCCACTGAGAGCAGGTGGCTGTAGTTCTCTAGTGTCACATCCCAGTACAGGCATCTCTGAGCAGGGTCCAAGTGCTGCCACTCCTCCCTGCTGAAGTCCACAGTCATATCCTCAAATGACGCTGATACCTGTAACAATACAATCCCGTTCAAGGTAGCGTGGTCAGCACTGGGGGATGGAAGAAAGTAGGAAATTGTTTTTAATGCATTTTCTCCATGATATCCCATATGGTATGCCTCTTAAATACCTAGTTATACTTAACATCGTGTAGGATTAAAATATCTAATGTAAATTTCTCCCACTCGTTGTGTATTAAATTCAATCAGCAAATCATGTCTCCACTCAATCTCAAGCCTTCTTTTAGTTCCTTGAACATAGGGAATACAGTTATAATAACTGTTCAAATGTCTTTATCTACTAATTCTATCATCTGTGTCCCTTCTGGGTCAATTTTGATTGATTTTTCTCTTCATTATAGGCCATATTTTCCTGCTTTTTTGCATGCCTGGTAATTACTGAATGCCAGACATTGTAAAATTTATCTTTTTGGGCCCTGAATATTTTTGCATTCCATAAATATTATTGAGCTTTGCTCTGGGATGCAGTTAGGTTACTTGGAAACAGTTCAATCCTTTAAGGTCTTAGTTTTAAGCTTTGTTAGATGGGACCAAAGTAGCATTTAGTTTGGGGGCTAATTTTGTCCCACTACTAAGAGAAAGACCCTTTTGACTACCTGATGCTTCATGAATTATGAGGTTTTCCACTCTGGTGAGAACAGGCACTATTTCCAGTCCAGTGTGAGCTCTACTAATATCGTTCTTTCCTTGGTCTTGAGTAGTTTCTTCATACACACTCATAGATCAGTCTACCCAACTGAATATGCAAGGAAGACCACCTGCAGGTCTACAAAGTTCTTTCTCTATGCAGCTCCCTTCTCTCTGGTATTCTGTCCTGCAAACTCCAGCCACTTTGGCCTACCTGTACTCTCAGCTAGCCCTCTTCAACAGAGGGAGACTGCCAGGATCTACCTGGGTTCCTTTTCCTTATTCTATGGATTAGAAACTTTCTTCGGGTTGTAAGCTGGGGCATTCACAGGGCTGATCTTATTTGACTCTTATTTCTCAGGGATCACTGTCTTTCAGTGACTGACATACAATGTCTTGAGAATTTTGCTTTATATAATTTGTCTGTGCTTCTTTTTAGTTTTTTTTTTTTTCTGTTGAGATGGCAAATCCATTCCCTGTTACTCTATCTTGTTCAAAAGTAGAAGTATAAACAGAATTTTATGTTAAAAATATTATGTCTCCTATAAGAACTGTACTTCAGGGTTACCTATAGTTGATGATACGAAGTTCTTTTTTTTTTGGAGGCAGGGTTTTGCTTGAGTACAGTGGCATGGTCATAGCTCACTGCAGGCTTGAATTCTTGGGCTGAAGTGATCCTCCAGCTTCAGCCTCCTGAGTAGTTGGGACTACAGGTGCATGCCACCATGCCCAGCTATTTTTTTAATGCGGATATGGGGTCTTACTGTGTTGTCCAGGCAGGTCTACGAACTCCTAGGCTCAAGCAATCCTCCCCCTCGGCCTCCCAAAACATTGACATTACAGGTGTGAGCCACCGTGCCTAGCCTGAAGTTGTTCTTTATAGAAGTATTCCAGTTAATAAACAAAGAGGGAGTGATAGCATTAAAATACCATTATTTTGAATATCCTAATGAAATAATGGACCTAGGCAATGATCATCAATGGATGCTAAAAATTTAAGTGAAAGGCTGCAGGGAGCTTTATAATCTATGGATCAGGTTCAACAACATCTGAACCCACTGATTAATCTTAGCACATAAAGAAAGATATTGAGGAATTATGCACCTCCCAGTGAGATGCAAGAATATATATGAAACACAACTCATGAAGTATTTTGCCAAAAAATTAAACCTGAATATGTTCAAGCCTCTACAGCTAACAGCTTACCTTAAATATGAAGGATCAAGGAATATCTTCAGGGATATCACAAGGATGTTGTCAGCCAAATCCAGAATATGGGACATTCTACAGAACAAATGACCCAGTTTCTTTAACAAATAAACAGCAAGGGAAAATGTGAAGCTAATCTTTTATAAAGTAACGTAAATTTAAGAACTATATCTCACAAATGCAACGTGTAGCCCTTGTTTGAATCCCAATTCATTTTGTAAAAAGGCATTCATCAAATATGCCCAACTGACTTTTTTTTTTTTTGAGACAGGGTTTCACTCTGTCACCCAGGCTGGATTGCAGTGGCACAATCATAGCTCACTGCAGCCTTGCCCTCCTGGGCTCAAATGATCCCCTCCTGCCTCAGTCTCCCAAAGTGCTGGGATTAGATGCATAAGCCACTGCACCAAGCCTCAAGTGATTTTTGAGGAAGATGTAAAAACGGTTCAATGGAAGAAGTATAGGCTTTTCAACAAATGGTGTTGGTGCAATTATACATTGTAAGCAAGTAAATAACCTCAACATAAACCTCACACCTTATACAAAATATAATTCAAAATGGATCATGAACTTAAATATAAAACATAAAACAATAAAACTTTTATTGGACTTCATCAAAATTAAAAACTTTTGCTCTGTGAAAGATCATGTGAAGAGAATGAAAGACAAGCTACAGACAGGGAGAAAATATTTAGAAACCACATATCTGACAAAAGACTGACATCTGGAATATATAATGAACCTCAAAACTCCATGGTAAAAATCCAGACAATCCATTAGAAAATGGGCAAAATATATGCATAGACATTTTGCCAAAAAGCATACACAGATGACAAATAAGCACATGAAAAGATGTTCAACATCAATAGACATTAGGGAAATGCAAATTAAAAATACAGTGAGACACCTATCAGACTGGCAAAATGAAAAGTGGTGACAATGTCAAATGCTGGTGAGGGTGTGGAAAAACTGGATTATTCAAGCATTGCTCATGGCAGTGTAAACTGTAAAGTACCACAGTCAGTCTAGAAAAGACTTTGGCGGTTCTTATAAAACTAAACATGAAATTATCATAAACCCAGCAACTGCACTCTTAGGTGTTTCAGAAAAATAAATGAAACTTGTGTTCACATGAAAACCTGCACAAAAATGGTCATATCAACTTTATTTGTAATACCCCCAAACTGGAATCAGCCAGTTATCCTTCAACAGGTGAATGGTTAAACAAACGTGTAGATCCATATTATGGAATATTACTGAGCAATGAAAAGGAATGGACTATTGATACCTGCAACAACTTTTCATTCATTCATTCATTCATTTAATGAATGAATGAATCTCCAGGGAATTATGCTAAGTGAAAAGAGCCAATCCCATAAGGTTACATACTACAGATTCTACTCGACATACATCCCGATAAACCCATTGTAAGTTGAAAATATCATAATTCAAAAATGCATTTAACACACCTAACCTACTGAACATCATAGCTTAGCCTAGCCTACCTTAAATGTGCATAGAACACTTACATTAGCACAGTTGGACAACATAATCTAACAGGAAGCTTATTTTATAATAAAGCATTGAATATTTCATGTAATTTATTTAATACTGAACTGAATGTGAAAAAATAGAATGGTCGTATGGATACTCGAAGTACAGTTTCTACTGCATGTGTATCACTTTTGCACCATGGAAAAGTTAAATAATTTTAAGTCAAAACATTGTAAGCCAGAGACCATCTGCACATGATTCCATTTGTATAACGTTTTTGAAATGACAAAATTTTAGAAATAGAGACTAGATTAGTTGTTGCCAGGGGTTTTAAGACAAAGGGGTACAAAGAGAAGATAGTTATGGTTATAAAATTGCAACAATGAAGATCGTTATGGTGATAGAATTGTTCTGTATCCTCACTGTGGTGGTGGATATAAAAACTTATACATGTGATAAAATTGTACAAAACTAAATACACAAATGAATACAAGTAAAACAGGAAATCTGAAAAAGATCAGTATATAGTATCAACATCAATATTCTTATTTAAATTTAAAAAAATTTAAATTAAAAGGACACTTATAGGACTATTAAGGAAATGTTATGGTTTGAATGTGTCCCCCAAAGTTCGTATGTTAGAAACTTAATCTCCAAATGCAAAAGTGTTGAGAGGTAGGGCTTTTAAGAGGTGATTAGGTCATGACAGCTCTGCCTTCATGCATGGATTAATGTTGTTGTTGTGGGAGAGGGTTCCTGATAAAAAGGATGATTTTGGACCCCTTCCTCTCTCACACACACGCTCTTTCACCATGTGATGCTTCCTGCCATGTTATGATGCAGCAGAAGTCTCTCAGCAGATGTGGCCCCTTGACCTTGGACTTCCTTTTTTTTTTTTTTTGAGATAGAGTTTCCCTCTTGTTGCCCAGGCTGGAGTGCAATGGCACGATCTCAGCTCACCGCAACCTCTGCCTCCCGGGTTCAAGTGATTCTCTCACCTCAGCCTCCCGAGTAGCTGGGATTACCGGTGCCCACCACCACGCCCAGCTACTTTTTGTATTTTTAGTAGTGACGGGGTTTTGCCATGTTAGCCAGGCTGATCTTGAACTCCTGACCTCAGGTGATCAACCTGCCTCGGCCTCCCAAAGTGCTGGGATTACAGGCATGAGCCACCATGCCCAGCCAGACCTTCGACTTCTCAGCCTCTAGAACTGTAAGAAGTAAATTTATTTTCTTTTCTTTATAAATTACCCAGTCTGTGGTTTTCTGTTATAGCAACACAAAGTGGTCTAAGAAAGGAAATTTATACGCAGTGTAGGAACAGATAATATTAAGAAATTATTTTCTTAATATTGTTAATATTTTCAGTGTGATAATGGCATTGTAGTTAAGCAGAGATACTAAAGAAAGTAAGGAAGAAATGATTTTATTTCAGTGATTTTCTTTAAAATAATCCTGCAGTAGTAGATAAAACAAGATTGGTCATATTCCCATAACTATTGATAACTGTTGTATATTGATGATGGGTACAAGGGGTTCATTATACTATTTTTGTGTTTCTGAGTTGCTTGAATATTATAAATTGCACATGGATAAGTTCTGTAATATGAAAAAATAGACAATTTTTAAGAAAAAAGGAGGAAATGAACACAGAAAGGGCTCCCATACAGTCTAAAATTATACTAAAAATTATATATATAACAAATTCCCCTTACAATTTTGATCTATTTGTGGCTCAAGCAGTGTCAAAAGACTGCTTTTATAGACTGAAAGTTTGTTCCCCCCAAATTCATATGTTGAAATCTTAACCCCCAATGTGATGCTATTAGAAAGTGGGTCCTTTTAGAGGTAATTATGTCATGAGGTCAGAGCCCTTATAAATGGGATTACTGCCCATATAAGAAAAGACACGGGAGAGATTATTTCTTTCTCTCTCTCAGCCATGTGAGGATACAACAAGATGACCATCTGCAAACCAGGAAGAGGACCCTCACTAGACAAAGATTTGCTAGCACCTTGATCTTGAACTTCCCAGCCTCCAGAACTGTGATAAATAAATGTTTGTTATTTAAGCCATCAGTCTACGGTATTTTGTTACGGCAGCCTGAACTAAGACAGCTGCCCAAGAAAACTATTACATGTCACTGAAATGCATTCAGTTCATCCACTGAACATATAATTGAACTTTTTCTCTTTGTATGAGATCAGGCCATCAGAAAGGTGTGTCCTCAAATACTCTTGGTTGCTTGTTATAATATATTTGCTGAGATTTGCTTTGACCCTAGACCTTTCACTGCCTCTGAAGAATGCTCCAGAACAGAGGTAGGCAGCCACCCTCATTTGTTTACACACAGTCTATGGTTGCTCTCATGCTACAACAGCAGAACTGAGTAGCTGCAACAAAGACCATATGACACACAAAGCCTAAAATATTTACTATCTGGCCCTGCAGACAAAGCTTGCCAAGTCCTGCTCTAGAAGATAGCCCAAGCAAACACAATACAGTAGTCCCCCCTTATCCATGGTTTCATTTTCTGCGGTTTCAGTTACCCATGGCCAATCACTGTCCAAAAATATTAAATGGAACATTCCAAAAATAAACAATTCCTAAGTTTTAAATTATGCACTGTTCTGGGTAACTTGATGAAATCTTATACCATTCCACTCCATCCTGCCTGGGACATGAATCCTCCCTGTGTCCAGTGCATCCATGCTGTATACCCTATCTGCCTGTTAGTCACTTAGTAGCCATGTCAGTTATCAGATCAACTGCCGTGGAATCACAGTGCTTGTTTTCAAGTCACCCTTATTTTACTTCATAATGGCCCTGAAGTGCAAAAGTAGTGATGGTGTCAATTTGGATATGTCAAAGAGAAGCCATAAAGTACTTCTTGTCAGTGAAAAGGTGAACGTTCTTGACTTAATAAAAGAAAAAACTTGTATGCTGAGGTTGTTAAGATCTACAGTAAGAATGAATTTTCCATGAAATTGTGAAGAAGGAAAAGGACATTCATGCATAGGATATGTAGGATTCAGTACTATCCACGGTTTCAAGCATTTACTGGGGGTCTTGGAACATATCCCCAGCAGATAAGGGGGGACTGCCATACTACTACTATACACGTGATGGAGTTGCTATAAATAATGTTGTTATTTATAGCAATATATAGTCATATATTGAACATATAGTCAGCCTAATTATAGAGTTCTGTGACTAGTTGTTATAGCATAATTATGAACAGAACCCCCAGGAAGATCTATCAAAAATCTTTTTAAAATTTATATGAAAATCTATCAAAAATCTTTTTAAAACTCCATCCAGAGAGTCTTTACTATAGAGGAATTGTCACATTGTCCTTGTGAAAATTAAATGTAAATTATATAACTGCTTATATTTCTTTCATTCTATATCTGCCACAAAGAACACAACTTTATAGTTTAATTTTAATAAGTATTGCAGGACTGTTCTCTGGGTGGCCTTGGACTGACCCGGTTCTCTTTCTTTTCTCACTTGCAGTTCTCAAGATAACTGTAGAACATTCTGGGAAGGCAACATCTTGAAATAGGCAGGGGCTGGCTGAAACAGCTGGGGCTCTGTTCCAGTCATGCCTAGAAACAAGATGTCCTTCAATTCTCCAGGACAGCAAGTCATGTATCCCTCAGGGTACAAAACCCAGGGTGAGTTGCTTTCTGGGGTCCCTCAGCTGTGGGGCAAGTGAGGCATACACAGACAAGACTCCTTCCTTCCCTGGCAGCTTTACTGAGCCTCAGGGGGCCAGCTCATAATGATTCCTAGGCTTCCATTGTTCCTTGCTGCCTGTCTGTAAGTAACAAACCTGATTCATGTAACTTGTTTTGTGTGTGGATGTTCTGTCCCATTGGACTCAGAGAAGTTGGTAATCAGTGCACAGTGAACCTGTTTCACATCTATGTTACTAAAATTCATTCAATACTGCATGAATATTTACAGTTCACTGATGCTTTGTTGTTGACTGTGTCAACATTGTCTGTGTTTTCCCTGATCATATGACAGATTCACATGTGTTCATGTTACTATTCTGATTATTATAAACCTCCTAAGTCCAATGGTAAATGGAAGCAGTAACTAAACAAAGAAACAAATGATGATTTAGCAGAGACCAGGTCTTTTCTGGTTCTTTTGTAGAGAAGAAAAGGGATCTGTGAAGTCAGAGTTGGGGAAGTGAGGATGTACAGTTGAGGGGATACCTTGCAGAGTCTAGAATCAGCAGGGAGCTGCCTCCCCTTCTCCTCTAGGCCATGGGGCAGAACCCTCCACATCCCCAGTCTCCTCCATCAACTACATTAAATAGTCCACTGAAACACGCAGGTCTCTGGATAAGCTGCTGAAAGGGGACATAGACATTGGAAGTCAGAATGGAACTGATCTATTTGGATTTGGAAATATTCATGAGTACCAGACTTACAGATGATATTGTTTGGAGCATTATGGTGCAACATCCATAAGGTCTCTGGGAAAGCCTGCCTTATATTCCCACACAGAGGGTACAACAGCAGTAAACTCCATGACAGAGGGATATGCCCATCCCTGCGGTCGGGGTCAATGTTATAAATAACTTTTGCCACTAGAATTGTCCTGACCTGAATCAGGATGTTAAGCATTAGTCTAGGGACAATGTGTGGCCAGATATAGCTTTGATTTGTTGGTGCATGTCTTGCAGGGCTATCTGAGGCATTTCCTGAATTCTTAATTATAAAGCAGTTTCTCCACTGCCAATCACAACCAGATATGATGACAAGTTGGCTAAGTATATATATTTAACAGACTACAGAGAGAGCTATGAATACTCATGAAAGTAGTGATAAACCCTGTCCAGTTCTTGAGACTGGATCAGCTTAAATAGCTGTGTCTCATCCAGGAGGCGGCATTACAGATGGGCTAGGCCTCTTGCCTGTGACGGAGGCAAACAAATGTTTAATAAGAGGCATTTCTATGGAAACAGAAGAAAAACAAAGATTAATGTTGGGCACGATTTATTCAGATGTTAGACTCAAGTACCTTTAGTTATAGAGGAAGAAGGAAGAGGCAATCTGACACTTTTTTCTCACCTGTATTACAAGGAATAAGCTTCGGTTTGCAGGGCTTCAGGAAAAAGGTAGTAGCAATTTCATTGAGTCCAAGACAGAAAAGTAAAAGAAAAAACTGGGAAACATTAGTTTGGGGACTCATAGCCCAGAAATAATTTAGGATTCAGTCCAAATTGTAGAAAATAATAAAAACTCAACAACAGTGAACAACACCAGAATCTAACAATAAGTGTACTACATTTTTTTCCAAAACATATTTTTTCTCTCTCCAGTCCTTGTTTTTCCTAAGGACAAATCATAGTAGGACAAATATATTTGTAAAATAAATTTTAGTCTTAGTATACTTGGCCTGAGTGTTTGCATAGTCAGCAAGAATAATTATTTGTCATATAGGCTCTTTCTAAAATTGGCTTTGCTGGAGCTTTATTCCATAAGGAATCTTGGATTAGACTTTTGAAGCCTTGAGCCCAGCCACGGATTCATCTGTGCCTTCAATACTTGTATGATTTGGGTGAATTCCTCACCTCAGGTCTCAAGACACCTTGGGGCTCCTAGGCCTGTCAGAGAATGACATTCTTTGCTTACCACAGGTCAAAAACCCTATACAGGGACGGCATAGACAATGTATGAGGCCAGTTTTTCCAAGGGGCTTTTATGGGCTTTATAAGTCAACTTTGATTCCTTAAAGCAGTATGAAAGTGTGCCATTCCAACCAAAGCCTTGGTAAAGTAACCAGTATCTCCAGTTGTGTCTTGTTAGAAAAGAAAACAGATTCTTATTGAACTTACGCAAATAACTTAAGTATACTAACAGTTTTCGAATTCTGAAGAAAGCAAGTAGAGAGAAAGAAATGTGTTTCAAGTTCTGCTCACAGGGGTGTACTTTATGCAATTGTTAAAAGCTGCAAATAGCTCAAAAGAAAGTTTTTCCGGACTCTGGAAAACAAGAGTTAGCAATGTTTTAAACAAAATGCCATAAAAAGATTTTGGTCTTCTGTTAGTTCAGTCTATGTAATTAACTCTTGTTCCACTCAATATTCATGAACGCATTAGCTCTCTATGGGAGTCTTGGAAGTTTTTCCTCTATTCTGATGCCACAGTCTCCGAAGTTATCAGAAACCTGCATTCAAGAGCAGCTCTCAGAGTCCTATAGCTGATTATAAAATCATTTGAAAACAATCAAAGTAAAACCATTGTGGATGACAAAAGTTTTAGAATAACCATGATTAAAGTCTGAACATCTCTGTGGCATGCAGCAATTTAATATAACAATTATAATTATTATTTATAACATATATTGAAACATATCAGAATTGCAGGAATCTTTTTATTTTTTTTTATTTTTTTAAGGTTTTTTTTTTTTTTTTTTTTTTTTT
>NC_045445.1:100399136-100410137 GCF_002776525.5 Piliocolobus tephrosceles | reverse complement strand
GAAGTTCATTCCTGATTTGGCTCTCTGCTTGTCTGTTACTGGTGTATAAGAATGCTTGTGATTTTTGCACATTAATTTTGTATCCTGAGACTTTGCTGAAGTTGCTTATCAGCTTAAGAAGATTTTGGGCTGAGACGATGGGGTTTTCTAAATACACAATCATGTCGTCTAGAATTGCAGGAATCTTATACAATTTTGGAACACATACCAATAACACATTTATATAAATACAGCCCAAAGAGAGCTGAAAACTATTTTGTATTTGACAATACTTCCTGTATGATTTTAATATATGGAACAAGCTGAATATGTCCCTATTGGACTTTAGAGGACCCAATATCTAAAAGTGTTAACCAGATCAAAAAAGGGGGCTTAATTTAGAATCTGACTGTGGAAAGTTTGTCAAATATCAAAGGTTTAAACACTTAGTATTATAAAATAAAATTCTAGGTCACCATTAATAAAAGGGAAAAATCTGTTCTGATTACTAGAGGGGAAACAGCTTTCCAAACAGGACCCAATAAAGATGCATGAGGCCAATTGAATCTGTCTTCTCTCCCCTCGCCTTTTTTCTGTCATTTATTCTAAAGGTAAACAAAAATATTTCACTATCGTTTAATATTACATGCAAATCTTGTTCAAAAAAGAAAGCTAAATTTCACCTTTGTTTACATTAGTGTACTATTAACGTTAAACCCAATTCTTAATAAAATCTTATAAACAAAATCTATCCAATCTTAATTAGTTTGACTATAAGGTAAAATTTCCAGAAACCTTTTATAACCCTTTACAGCTTTCTGTTAAACAGTAGATCATTTCTCTAAGAAAACCCTGTTACTCAGACACAGGGGCCCAGATTCTGACCCTGCATCAGTGTGTTTTTATTTCAATGTTCAACCCACACAAAAACTAAATCATCCCCCTTTCAAATCTTAGGCAACTTGCTTATACCCATTGAACTTCCTTTATAAGATCCACCCTTCACAAATTCTTCACAACTTGCTTAAACTTTCAGTTTCGTCCCATTACTCCTTTAGGTTAGGACAATCTTAACCTCTGAACAAGACAAAATTACATTCCCTTTAACAAAAACCATGTTTCCATGCCTTCTTATAATCTTTTACCAAAAACACATTCTACTTTCCTTATACACCTTGCATGTAAAACTATTTTTCCAGTAGTCTCAAGTACATATTACAATGTTAACTCTTAGCAACTTTTATTGTTGGTGAAAAACCTGGCGAGTAAGCAATTTTGACCATTTATAAGATTGCAGAACACATGACTTTCCAGCCTAGCAAGGGGACCTGGCTAACTCCATATGTCCCCAGGCCTTACCTAGGATCTAATTGCTGTAAAACAGGCAAGTCAAACAATTACTAAAAGTCATAGAGGCAGTTTATGACCTTAAAATATCTAGCAAACAGCATCCGATCTGCCTAATTTAGACCAAATATCTAAATTTTGAAGATATTTTTGTTTTACTTTACCAATAATCTTTAAACTGTCTTTATTTTTCAAAGATTGTTAGAGACATTGTGACTTAAAAGGCATTAAAGTCTCTATTTTTCTGACAAAATATTTTATTTAAGTGCTTATCATTCTTAAGCCAATAAATTAGACCACTGTCATATCTTCTGGTAGCAAAACATCACACACATCATATATAAATACACAGATATGGAGATGATTTGGTAGGGTGACAAAAGATTAGATGCAAGAGGAAGGAGGAACAGACAGGAGCAGGTGCAGAATTCAACAGATACCCATCAACTGAGGAGGTTTTAGAGGCAGAGCAGGAGATTTAAAACAATATCTGTGCACATATAGTCCAAATAGCAGCCTTAATTAAGTTGATTTCGAACTTCAGATCTCTCCAAGGGAAAATCATTTTAAAATCTTTTATTATTAGATTTTAGCCAAGAGAAATGGCCAATATTTCTGGCTTTTGAATTATTTTACCTCCTACATGAAATCAATAAGCCTTAACTAACGGCATGACATTACCACAGGTGCATGAAGTATCTTCAACGAGACAGCAAGCAGTTTTTACAAGATCTAGAATTGCTCCAAAGGTAGCTCAGAGAAAAGAAAATTTCTTTCTTTTTTTTTTTTTTTTTTTTTTTTGAGACAGAGTCTCGCTCTGTTGCCCGGGCTGGAGTGCAGTGGCCAGATCTCAGCTCACTGCAAGCTCCGCCTCCCGGGTTTACGCCATTCTCCTGCCTCAGCCTCCCGAGTAGCTGGGACTACAGGCGCCCGCCACCTCGCCCAGCTAGCTTTTTGTATTTTTTTTTGGTAGAGACGGGGTTTCACCATGTTAGCCAGGATGGTCTCTATCTCCTGACCTCGTGATCCACCCGTCTCGGCCTCCCAAAGTGCTGGGATTACAGGCTTGAGCCACCGCGCCCGGCCGAGAAAAGAAAATTTCAAGACAGGAAATCAGAAGCTGTCTATGGAAGGAAAAAGAACCAATAAATGGCAAAAAGTCACACACATAATGAACAGGAAAGGACTAATTACCTAAGCTGAGAATTGAACGCAGGCTGCCAGTGTAAAAGAGAGAAAAAATCTTAGCTACTGAGCTATTGCACAAGGTGACCACTACTGCTTCTTCCCAGGAGTCTAGAGCAGTCATTTTTGAGTTTGCAAATGATTTTAACCATTCAAGAAAATTAAGACTAGATATAACACAATCATGTGTCCTTTTTAGACTCAAGAGTCAAAGCGCTGTAACTTAATAGCGCAAGGACTTTAAAGACAATACAGAAAGTTACATGGATACAATAACATTTTCAAGTCCATACTTTGAATTCGCTTTTAAATAACTTTTGAATTAGACACAATTTTTTTTGTCAATAAGAACATATTTTCCTTGTCACATTTTCTATAAAACTAGGAAGCAAGAAATTCTTTTTTTGAAAAAGTGAAAGCAATTTTATTAAGAAAGTAAAGGAATAAAGAATGGCTACTTCATGGGTAGAGCAGTGGTATGGGCTGCTTGACTGAGTATATTTATAGTTATTTCTTGATTATATGCTGTATTAGTCCATTTTCACACTGCTATAAAAGAACTTCCCTGAGACTGGGTGATTTATAAAGGAAAGAGGTTTGATTGACTCATAGTTTTGCATGGCTGGAGAGGCCTCAGGAAATGTATAATTATGGCAGAAGGGGAAGCAGGCACCTTCTTCACAAGGTGTCATGGGAGAAAAGAACAGGGGAAACCATCACTTACAGAACCATCAGATCTTGGGAGAACTATCACAAGAACAGCCTGGGGGAAACTGCCCCCATGATCCTGTCACCTCCCACCAGGTCCCTCCCTTGACAGGTGAGGATTATGGGGATTACAAGCCAAGATAAAATTAGGGTGGAGACACAGAGCCAAACCATATCATATGCTAAACAAGGGGTGGATTATTCATGAGTTTTCTGGGAAAGGGGTGGGGATTTCCCAGAACTGAGGGTTCCTCCTCTTTTTAGACCATATAGGGTAACTTCCAGACATTGCCATGGCATTTGTAAACTGCCAAGGCACTGGTGGAAGTGTTTTTTAGAACGCTAATGCATTATAATTAGCATATACTGAACACTGAGGATTACCAGAGGTCACTTTTGCTGCCATCTTGGTTTAGGTGGGTTTTGACTGGCTTTTCTACCTTATGCTGTTTTATCAGCAGGGTCTTTGTGATCTGAATCTTGTGTGGACATTTTATCTCATCCTGTGAGATAAGAATGCCTAACCTCCTGGGAATGCAGCCCAGCAGGTCTCAGCCTTATTTTACCCAGCTCCTATTCAAGATGCAGTTACTCTGGTTCAAACACCTCTGATGTATTTCCCCCCTCTCTTTTACAAGGGAACCCTTAATCCTAGCAGTTGTAGAGGGACAAAAATCCATCTTCTGTAATTTTCAGGCCAAATGGAGTGATGACATTCCCGCCTAACTACTGGGATGTCTTGTATCCAGGGTAGAGAGGAGCTTAGTGAGAAAACATCATTACGCTGAGGGCCATTCATAACTCCGAGTTCTGACAAAAGGTGATATCTGGAAGATTAATATGTGATCAATTTAAGAAAACATTGAGTAAGTTTACCTACCCAGCAATTCTACACAGAGTACAGCAGGAATATATTCCACAACAGCAAAGTAAAATAAGCAAAATTATTCTAAGTAAACTAAAAATATAAGGCATTCAATGAACTGGGCAACTGTTGGGAGCATACTGATATGGGGTTGCTAGCCAATTCCAGTATGTGCCCAGAATTAGAATATTGATCCAGATTTTTATAGTACCCATCCCTCTTGTTTCTTCTGAGCTACAGTCAAAGGTCACTGGTTGATTCACAGGAATAAGCAGGGTTAGTCTAAATTGCAGGAAAAAAAAACAACAAAAAACAACTGATGAGACTAGAATCTAATAACAGGTGTGCCATAGTTCCTGAAACATAATTTTTCTCTTTCCAGTCCTCATTTTTATTAAAAACAAATCATAATAGGGCTAATTTGTTTATAAAATAAGCTTTAGTCTCATACTTGGCCTGTTTATTTGTATTAAGTGCAGCAAGAATAATTATTTTCACATAGGCTTTTTAAAAATTGGCTTTGATGAAACTTCGTTCCATAAAGAATCTCAGTTAAGACCTTTTTTAAAGCTGAGCCCCAGCCATGGGTTTGTACTGTGAAATGCCTATATGAGTCAGGTAAATTCCTCTCTTCTTGAGGTCCCATAATTTTGGAACACATATCAATAACATATTTATACAAATAAAACCTTTACTCATTAATATAGGGAAGACTTAGTTTTCCAAAAACCTGTTTCTTTTCTTTCACCTCTTTTTACTATAATTTATTCAAAAGGCAAACAAAAATCTTTCATTATTTTTAATATAACATGAAAATCTTGTTCAAGAAAGAAAGCCAAATTTCACCCTTTGCATTGGTGTACTATTAATGTCAACCCCAATTCTTAATAAAACCTTATAGACAAATGTATCCAATTTTCATGCCTGACCATAAGGTAAGATTCTCATAAACTTTTTATAACCCTTTACAGATTTTCGTCAAAGAACAGATCAGTGCTCTAAGAAAAACCTGTTGTGCTTTTATTCCAATGTTCAACTTATGAAAAAACTGAATACTCCTTTAACTTTAGCCAATGTTCACACATAGAATTTCTTTTACAAGATTAATCTTTCATAAACCTTCCATACGTTGCTCAAAAGTTTGTTTTCTCCTATCAAACTTAAAACAAGACTTTAACCCTTTAATCTAGGGAAAAAAAAAATCCACATTCCCATGCCTTCTTATAATCTTTTACCAAAAACACATTTTACTTTCCTTACATACCTTGCATGTAAAACCGTTTCCTCAGTAGTTTCAATTACGTGTTACAATATTAACTCTTAGTAACTTTTATTTTTGGTGAAAAACTTAGTAAGTAAGCAATTTTAATTATGTACTAGGTGTGGGGCTTAGGACACCAGACAGAAGTGCAGATAAAGTCTGACTCTTTTCAGCATTGCTAGGGGTCATGGCTAACTCCACATGTCCCCAGGCCTTATGTAGAATCTAATGGCTCTAAAGCAGTTAAGTTGAGCAATTTTCAAAAGTCAAAGAAATAATTTATGACCTTAAAGCATTTACCAAACCTAACATTTGACCAGCCTAATTTAGACCAAATGTCTAAATTTTGAAGACATTTTTATTTTACCAATAATCTTTAAAACTGTCTTTATTTCTCAAAGATTATTAAAGTTATGTGAACTAAAAGGCATTACAGTTTTTATTTTTCTGACAAAATATTTGATCACACATCACACACACACATACAACACATATAAATACACAAACAGTCAGAAAATTCTGTAGTTATAAGATTTTTCATTTGCCCGTTTTTGTTTCTCAACTGGATTACTGGCTTCAGGGTAGAGCCCTTTGAGGAACAGGGCCAGGAAACCATTCAGTTTCTAGGGCCTAATAAGCAGGCACAGCTGGAAGGCAAAACAGATCCCCCAGAATTAAGGGTCCCATTTTTATATCAGATCTTAGATCCCAAAAAGGAGGGAATCAGCCCATCTCCCATAAAAGCCCATAACTGCCATTAGCCAGCCCTAAAATTATATTTCCTACTTAGTAATGAGACACCAAAGTTCTCTCACAATGCGAAGTAATTTCTGATACCCCCAAATGTCAAAAACATCAGATAACACAATGTAAAACAGAACAGGGCCTCAGATTTTGAGAGAGATCTATCCACTTTCAACTCCTGGGGTGTCCTGAGGAAAACAGAGATCTTTCTCCAAACAGGGTGTGTGGCACCTCTTCTGTTTTCCCCAAGGAGTCCCAGGCTGTTAGAAATTTTCTTAGGTCCTCTCATGTGTACATCAAGAGGGGCAAGAAAACAAAATGGAGAAAAATGACTTTTCAGTTGACTGAAAAGAAAAACTTTTTCTCAAGTAAACCAAGATTTGAGGAAAAAACATAAAGGCCTTTTTAATATACCCATAGCTTGAATATCCACTTTTAATTAAGCTAACTTTTAACCATAGTGCTCTTTTTTTAAAAGTCTTTTACAATTTCTTATTATTCGACTTTTAGCCAGGTAAAATGGTCAATATTTCTGGCTCTTGAACTTTACCAAAGGTAACCTCCCAGGTGCTCAGAGAAAGGAAAATTCAAGAAGGGAAGTCAGAAGTTGTTCATGGAGAGGAAGAGAATCAACAAATGGCAAAGGTCACACAGATATCAACCAAAAAGTACTCATTCCCTAGACTGGGAATTGAGAGCCTAGGCTAACATTGTAAAACGGTAAAGCCTTAACTGCTGAGCTACAGCATGGAGCAGTTTCCATTGCTCTTCCCAGGGGTCTAGAGGAAGCCAGTTTTGAGCTTGCAAAGGTTTTTAACTGCTCCAGATATTTTTAGGGCTAACTATAACATGAACTCCAAAATTCCTCTTCCCTGGATGGTGGAGACCAAGAGAAAGTACCACCCACTTGGTTACAAAGTCAAGCTCCCAAGAACATAAAACAAGATGAGAGGGAAACTTCATCCAGTTTTTTTTTTGTCTGTTTCAGGGGCCACCAACCAGGAGTTTCAACATGTGGTCTTTGGGCAAAATGGCTGCTCCGAGTAACAGAAAATATAGGAAAGGGAAAGGAGAGAAAGAGAGAGAAGGCCGGGTGCAGTGGCTCACACCTGTAATCCCAGTACTTTGGGAGGCCGAGGTGGGTGGATCATGAGGTCAAGAGATCAAGACCATCCTGGCCAACATGGTGAAACCCCGTCTCTACTAAAAATACAAAAAATTAGCAGGGCATGATGGCGCACACCTGTAGTCCCAGCTACTCGGGAGGCTGAAGCAGGAGAATCGCTTGGACCCGGGAGGCAGAGGTTGCAGTGAGCCGAGATTGCGCCATTGCACTCTAATCTGGTGACAGAGCGAGATTCTGTCTCAAAAAAAAAAAAAAAAGAGAGAGAGAGAGAGAGAGAAGCATTCCCTGCGGCAGGGTGGGGAAGGTGAAGAGCTCAGGGAGGCCAGAAAAAGACCAAAGTTCAAATGGCCACTTGTCAGTTGTGAAGGGATCTTTTCCAGCAGTCCCATCAGCTCTCAAGTTTTCCCTTTTGGGAAGGAAAAGTTCCCCATGTTCCATGATCTTGTATATGCCTAATCCTGTCACCCACAGTCGTCAGCAAAGAGTACAAGATAGATTAATCCAAAGAGAATAGTGGCTAACATCCCATAATGCCAAATTCATTTTTAAAAAAGAGGGACTTTACTGAGAGGGGCCTTTAATCCTCTAAATCTTAGGAAGGACTCTAACCTTCCTAAGTTGGACATCGGACCCAAGTTTGGTCAAGAAGCCTTGCCTTTTATTAAGATGGGCCTTTAACCCTCTCTATCTTAGGAGAGACTATCCTAAGTTGGGCCTCTAACTCAGTCCCACCCTTTACCCAGGTAAAATGTACCCCACCACTTATCCAATATCAGCCAGTTGGTGCTGCAGTCTACTTCCTTTGGATCAGGGGGTCTCCTCAATGTAGTCCCTTTGTGGTTTGCCAGGAAGATGTTACTGGAAAGGGGTCCCAATCCAGACCCCAAAAGAGGGTTCTTGGATCTCACACCGGAAAGAATTCAGGTCGAGTCCACAGGGTAAAGTGAAAGTTTATTGAGAAAATAAAGGGATAAAGAATGGCTACTCCATTGGCACAGCAGCCAGAAGCAAGAAGTTCTGAACTGCCTATCAGATATTACCATTTTATAGATGAGAACCAGTCCATAATTTTGGAACATGTTTCCCATATAATAACCCTTTCTTAATTGGAAATGACCCAGACATTCAACAAGCATCTACAATGATTTTAAGATCTTAAATCATACAAAAATGTTTTACTTAGAGGCACTTATCTCATTTATATGCATATAATTCTCCCATTTTTAACCGTTTACTTAGATTACTTCTGAAAACTGAGATCTTACACAGACGTAGTCATTATTGAAAGTCAATTCCCTGTTAACCATTTTAAAGCTTGTGAACATCAGGTGTTCATCTAAGTAAAAATCTTAAAGTTAAAACACATAGGCATTTTGTTAACTCAGAAGTTTCAGCTATTTTCCTCAAACAATATTAAATGTCTTATTTATCAAAAATTACATAAAGATCATTCTGTCTTGGGCTGGGTTTATAGTTTTATAACTCTTATGCCAAATTTTGGCACCTAATGATATCTGGCAGAGATAAATATGAAACCGCTTGATCGATAAATTCAAACGAAAATGTATGTTGACAATTCTTAAGATATTTATATTATTTTTACCAATAATTTAAAGCCAGCTTATTTATTAAATATTTTACTTAGTTTATGAGTACTTCTTAACTCTAAGCCAGTTTGGTTCTTTGTGACCACAATACATAACAAAATACATGTACATATGCATAAACATACACATACACACTCATATAAAGCAGGCCGAAAATAAACAGAGAAGATATCACCTGGCTGCCTTCTGCAAGGGTGGCATGAGGTAGGGGGAGAGAGGGGAAGAAACAGATGAGAGAATAAAGCAATGGAAAGGGAGCTCAAGAGCCCTCCTGCAGCCATTGAGTGGTGTGAGGTTGATACCTCCACCACCGTCATTTATCTCCCATCAGGAAGAGTCTCAACACCCTAAGTCTGCACAGTGTGGGATGGTTCCTCCTACTTCTGCAAGTCACTGGTCAGGCAAACTGTTTCCAGCCAGAGGGAGCTAGAGCTGCCTGCAGCTGAGAAGAGTAAAGCTGTAAGTGGCTCTCCAAAGATAGAAGGGTGATGTTGGAGGTGGAGAGGAAAGAAAGAAATCAGGGCCCATACACAAAGCCATATATTCATATATGCAAACAGACAGCATGCTTCCAAACGAGTTCCCAACCAAGGGGGCTGGGTGAGGTCCTGGATCCCTCTCCCCAGTTCCAAATGACTCCATGGGCTGTCAAGTTCAGTCCGAGCACATGTCCCATGGTGTCGCACATACAAATAAATACAAATACATTAAAATGCTCAAATGGTGTCACTAACAGCCAGGTCTTAAGTAGAGCAGGGCTTCAGTGACACCCCAAAAGAGACAGAGGGTGGTCAGGTGCACTCCCAACCAAATTACCCAGTTCCAAAGTTTGTCAGCTCTTTCTCTTTTTCCCCCGGAATTCACTTCCCTTGCACAAGCAATGCGTTGAAGGCAGCAAATGTTGTGCTGGCAGTGGGGAGCAAAAGGGAAATTTTCCCCAAAAGAAAGCATGTTTTGCAGCTGCTGGGAAGCTCCCTAATGCTCTCATCATGGGATCTGATAGCCATGAGCAGCTGGCACTCACAGGTGACCCCATGTCTCACCCGATAGCGAAACCGGGTGGTCAGGCACAGGCCAACCTGGAGCACAGAGCATGTCCCTGTATCGGCCACCAAAAATTGTAACCAAAAAGTGGGTTAGTTGCTTGCTGCATGTAGAGTCCAATTAACAAGAGTGAGTCCTGGTACTTTCCAGAAAAGTGAATTTCTTTCCAAAGCTAGCTTGGGGGAGTGCACAAAGTGTCCAGCTTTAAATGTACTGCTTCACCTTTGGAGCAAAAAGTGGGCATTTATATAACATAGGGGAGGAAATGAGCAAGGGCTTGCAAGGCTCTTCTGCTAGCCTTATCTGTACCTTATCTAATTGGCAGTTGAGTTGCCACCTTCCTGGGCAGAAGTACTTGTAAAAGTGGCTAAGTGGGCATGCTTTGGGCATGTCCTCCTGAGGCAACACTCTGGAGGTGGGAGTTCCCTCTCGGAGCACATAGATGAACTTGTCCTGTAGGAAACTTCTGGAGAGGGGGAGGTGAGAGGTTATTTTGCACATGAAAAAGGGCTAAATGGGAAGTAGGAGGAAAGGGGAAAGGAGAAGAGAGAAAAAAACTTGCTTAGAAAAACAGGAGTACTCAGTTACAGTTGTGAAACTGCCTATACAAAAACTATATCAGTGAGAAAATTATGACAGTGAAAGAGATCTGATCTAGCCCACCACCCATCCTGCCTTTTCCTTAGTTTTTCCTGGGCCTTGGGGCTGAACTAACTTTGGAAGACATTTAGGTTATAGTTTAAATGATAATAGCTCTTCCCCAAAATTCAATCATTGTAAAGCTAATGGAAGGCCATCAGACTAGGGGTTGGAGAGGAACCTGATTCTGCTAAGGTTTAGACATACATTGCCAGCCATTCCTGCAGATAACACCACTACTGTAGATTGACCTTTTGAGATATCTTTTCAGGTTTTTTGCATGTCTGACACCCATGGCTCAACCTAGACCCACCAATCCCACTCCTGTGGTTCCACCCTGAGGCAATTCAGCATGCAGGAGGACAGCTTTCACCTCCTATGATTTCATCTCTGCCCCAACCAATTAGCAGCAAGCCTAGCCACCCCCACTGCCTCCCCCAAACTGCCTTTGAAAAACCCCCAACCCACAAGCTTTGGAGGAGATTGATTTGAGTAC
>NC_045445.1:100251961-100399036 GCF_002776525.5 Piliocolobus tephrosceles | reverse complement strand
TGGGACGGAGTTTCGCCCTGTCGCTGGAGTGCAATGGCACAATCTCAGTTCACTGCAACCTCTGCCTCCCGGGTTGAAGCGATTCGCCTGCCTCAGCCTCCTGTGTAGCTGGGACTACAGGCGCGTGCCACCATGCTCAGCTAATTTTTGTGTTTTTAGTTGAGACGGGGCTTCACCATGTTGGCCAGGATGGTCTCGATCTTCTGACCTCGTGATCTGCCCGCCTCGGCCTCCCAAAGTGCTGGGATTATAGGTGTGAGTCACCATGCCCAGCCTAAACTCTTTCTTCTTCTTTTTTTTTTTTTTGAGACAGAGTCTCCCTGTGTTGCCCAGGCTGGAGTGCAGTGGCGCGATCTTGGCTCACTGCAAGCTCCGCCTCCCGGGTTCACGCCGTTCTCCTGCCTCAGCCTCCGAGTAGCTGGGACTACAGGCGCCCGCCACCACGCCCGGCTAGTTTTTTGTGTTTTTTCCGTAGAGACGGGGTTCCACCATGTTAGCCAGGATGGTCTCGATCTCCTGACCTCGTGATCCACCCGCCTCGGCCTCCCAAAGTGCTGGGATTACAGGCTTGAGCCACCGCGCCGGGCCCTAAACTCTTTCTTTACTGCAATACTGTGGTCTTTCTTTGTGCAGTGGGCAGGAAGAACCCCTCAGGTGGCTACAGTTGCACAACAATGTGAATATACTTAACACTACTGAACTATAAACCTAGAAATGGTTAAGATGGTAAATTTTATGTTATGCATTTTTTACAATAAAAAATGGGATGTTACAATAAAAAGTGGGATGCAACATATGCACACCTTTGGGTGGTCCCCAGGTGTGCATACATTGTGACTGTACATGCTAGTATATATGTTACATGCCTTACATCTCCACCCAGGGGTGTATATATATATACATATATTTTACTATTAAAATGAGCAAAACGTTACCTTTAGGGCAAGCCAAGTTGAAGTGCATGTGCTTACTGCTGGAGAAAGTCCCTACTGAAGTTATGTCCTGCTAGGGCCAGATAAGTCCCAGTTAGGGCCAGATAAGCCTAACTGCAAGTCCAGATACGGCCATTGTTTTTTCTGATTGCTAGTAGGATAAGGTTTCCACGGCTTCCTTACTTTGAGGCTGCCTTTCCTGCTCATGTCTGTCTGTCTGTCCTGTCTGCCTATCTATTCTAACATCTGTCTATCTATCTACTCTAACGTCTGTCTATCTATCTATCTATCTATCTATCTATCTATCTATCTATCTATCTACTCTAACATCTGGAGGTTTTTTTTTCTGTCTTGTAGATGGAAAGATCTTAAATAACATTTTAGCAGTTTGAATCCAGCAAGTATGAAAAGAAAAATTTACCCCATGACCAAACTGGATTTTCCAGTAAGGCTGTTGATGGTGATTGTGAGTCCTCAGTTCTTGTCTTCTTGGTTTAAAGAATTTAAGCAAGAGACACATAGCAAGGGAGATACAGCCATAAAGCAGTTTATTGCAAAAGTGAAAGAGAACTCTGAGAGCTGAGTCAGAGTGAGCTGCTCAAGAGTGAGACAGCCCTGTCTGACACTAGGGAAGCTCCCTTTATGGGAGTTTTACATGATTATTCATAAGAGGGTGGGAAAGGGCATTGCTAGTAAGTATGTTATGGGTGGTCCTCTAGGTGCACATGTTCAGTAGCTGTACATGCTTGTTCATATACCACATCTCATTAGCATCTTAAATCTCCACCCAGTGGTGTGTTTTTCACTAGTATAATGAGCAAAAAGTCAGTCCAAGGACAAGTAAAATTAAAGTGCATGCTTTCTACAGGCTGAAGTCCCGACTGAAATTAGTTCTTGCCTAAGCCAGAGGAGCATGACCACAAAGCAAGCACTGTGTTAACACATCCTGATAGACATGGTTACTTTCTTGACTACGTCTCCTACTTCAAGGCAAAGATGGTTAATGTTAGTACATCTATCCATTTATTTCACTACACCAAGAAATAAAGGAGAAAATGACAAAATCACATCAATGGATACTAAAAAAGCATTTGACAAAATTTGGCAGTATTCTCAAACTAAAACCAGACTAAAATGGGAATATGAAAATTCAGAAAAGATTACAGACTGAAAATCGCCAGGAAGCCTATTACTAAAAGGTAAAATGCTGAAGCTGCTACCAATAAAACTAGTAACAATATACAGTTGTTCCTATCACAGTAGTGTTTTGAAAAAAGCTCTAGCTAATGCAATGAAATATGAAGATAAAATAAACTGATTATATATTAAGAAAAGAGAGAGAATCATTTTTATTTGTGGATGATATCATTGGAAGGGTGTTCATGCTATACAGTAAAAGAAGTTGTGGCTTCCCACCTCACAGAGCAGAACAGTGGTGCTTCCCTGGGAAGAAATGGCCTACCCTGCTGTTAGAGTAGGTAGATAGGCAGATATGAGCAGAAGATGATAGGGCCAGCCCCAAAGAATGTCAAGTGACTCTCAGTTGACTGTCAGGTGGTTGTCAGGTGGCTGATGACAGGGAGGGGAAAATTTCCTAACAAACAAGAGACATCTTGAGCTTATGGGCAACAATTTCCCAATAAGAACTTAAAATGGCCAAGCTTGATCTTCCTCTGGGAACATGTCCAGGCATGCACAGTAAGGGGCAAAACGGTGGAGTCTGACCTGTATATGATCTTCCTCCAGGGGTGTGGGGAAAAGAAAGAGAGATCAGCCTGTTACTGTGTCTATATAGAAAGAAGTAGACATAAGAGACTCCATTTTGTTCTGTGTTTGAGATGCTGTTAATCTGTGACCCTACCCCCAACCTTGTCCTTGCAAGAGACATGTGCTGTGGTGACTCAAGGCTTAATGGATTTTGGGCTGTGCAGGATGTGCTTTGTTAAACAAGTGCCTAAAGGCTGCTTGCTGGTTAAAGGTCATCACCATTCTCTTAATCTCAAGTAAGAGAAAAGCATTTGTCTCCTGCCCGTCCCTGGGCAATGGAACATCTCTGTGTAAAACCCAGTTGTATGCTTTGTTTACTGAACAAGGAGAAAACTGCCTTTAGGAATAAGGTGGGACTTTCTGGAGCAATGCTGCTAAAAGGTTTATGGAGATGTTTGCATATGCATCTCAAGGCACAGCATTTTCCTTTAAACTTATTCATGTCACAGGAATTTTTGTTCATATGTCTTATTGCTGATTTCCTCCCTACAATGATCCTATTGTCCAGCCACTCCCTTATCTTTTTGATGGTAAAGATAATTATCAATAAATACTAAGGGAACTCAGAGACCGGGGCGGCGTGGGTCCTCTGTAAGCTAAATGCCAGTCCCCTGGGCCCCACTTTTCTTCCTCTATACTTTGTCTCTGTGTCTTATTTCTTTTCTCAAGTCTCTGGTTCCACCTAACGAGAAACACCCACAGGTGTGGAGGGGCAGGCCACCCCTTCATCGGGGCACTAGACCAGTAAGTGAAAATTGCCCTAAGACAGCATGCATATAACTTCAATCATCAAATGGCTCACGCTGTCCCTCCCAGATACTGGCAAGTCACTGTGCCTGTGGTGAATAGCCAATGGCCTGTCCAAGAGGAAGGACGAGACTGGGAAGAATCAGGAAATAGTAACTCTATATTATAATTATTACATAAGAGCCCTGAGCCAACAATCAGGTGGGGCATTCCATCTTTTGAGTTGCTTGCTTGGTTCCTTTCAAGTGTACTTTGCTTCAATAAACTCTCATTTCTGCCTTAAAGCTACTTCTGTCTCCCGGCTGAATTCTTTCTCTCAAGAAGACAAGAATTGAGGACTGTAGACCCTGCCCAGACTCACTGCCAGTAACACTTCTTTGGGTAGACAGATTCATCCTCTCCTGGGTGATACTACTGGATGTGAAAGGATGCAGTGGGAGTGGTACAGTCCCCATCTAGGAGATACCATGAGGAGAGAGGGGAGATAAATCAGAGTGGTACTGTCCAGTCCCACTGTGTTGGTGATGGGAGGAGAGGGATGGGGTTGAAGTGAGAACCTAAACATCCTCATAATCTCCATCGGCCTCCCCCACAAGCCATCTTAACTGAAATAATAATAGGTATCAATTAAATAAGTCTCAAGTTGATATGGCTACTAGTTGTTTTCTTTAATATGAGTCAACTAAAACATCTTTTAGAAAATTTTGTTGTTATAATTCCTATGGAAGCATAGTGTTAAGACACATTTCTGACCCTGCCCCAAAACCAGTTTGCTTCTTCTTAGCACCTCAAATAGAAAATTATGGAGATGCCAGTGCCTCTCTGGGAGATGTCAGAGGGGCAGAGGTAAGAAGAATCCATATATCCCCTCAGTGGATGAACTGCTACACATTCTGCAACACCTAGTTCAAGTACCTCCTATGAGAAGCCCTCCCTGACTGTGGTAGGAGACTCTACGCTAGCTGAAGGACCCTTTGACCCAGCAAGTAGGGAAGACTTTTTTAAAGGGCCTGTTCCTAAGCTCTGGTGTCTTCTATCTTCATGCCCTCAGATCAGTCACACCCTTTTTGGAGCCCAGTTCAACATTCTGGACATTAGAGGGTTAGAGTCTAATTATCACATAGTTCTCTGTCTTTCCTACAGCCCTGGACTGGATAATTTTTTGTTTGGTGAATGACATGGTTTGACTGTGTCCCCACCCAAATCTCATCTTGAATTGTAGCTCCCATAATTCCCATGTGCTGTGGGAAGGACCTGGTGGGAGATAATTGAATCACAGGGGCAGTTTCCCCCATATGGTTCTCATGGTAGTGAGTAAGTCTCATGAGAGCTGATGATTTTATAAGGGGTTTCCCCTTTTGCTTGTCTCTCATTCTCTCTTGTCTTCCACCATGTAAGACGTGTCTTTTGCATTCCACCTTCCACCGTGATTGTGAGGCCTCCCCAGCCCCATGGAACTGTGAGTCCATGAAACCTCTTTTTTTTTTTATAAATTACCCAGTCTCAGGTATGTCTTTATCAGCAGCATGAAAACAGACTAATATAGTTAATGAATAAAAGAAGAAATTGAATCAGTGGAAGCTTGCTAGCACACGTATACATATCTAAAAATGTTTCAGGCACAGGAGAGAAAGAGGAGAAAAAGAAAAGGAAAGTGACCTAGTGTTATGTTAAAGGTTTATACTGAAGTGTATGGATGAAATGATATGAAGTCTGGTATTGGCTTTAAAATACTCAACCAATGGGGCTGTTTAACTAGGAGTGGAGAAGTGATGAAATAAAATAGAATGTTGATAACTGTTGCAGCTGAGTTTCGGGTACATAGGAAGTCACTATTCTATTTGCTCTACTTTGGTGTATATATACATAAAGTTTACACTGAAAAGGTTTTAAATGAAGAAAAGGATGGAAATATTCACAAGTAACAATATTAACATTAGACAAAATAGATTTTGAAGTATAGAATTTTAAAAGGGATAAACAGAAGGAGTTCTTAATTTAAAACCATGCAAGCCACCAAGAAGATGCACCAATCGTGAGCATTTATATGTGTGTGTATGTGTGTGTGTGTGTGTGTGCTTTTGAAATACATAAAACAAAAACTGACACAATGGGGAAAATTTTACGAGTGTTCAGTTACAATGGAAGAATAATATATCTCAGACTCTTGTCAGAAACTGACAAGATCAAATAGATGAAATATATAAGACACAAAGACTGGAATAATACAATCAATAAACTTGGTATTTTTTTTTTTTTTTTTTTTTGAGACGGAGTCTTGCTGTGTCTCCTGGGCTGGAGTGCAGTGGCCGGATCTCAGCTCACTGCAAGCTCCGCCTGCCGGGTTCACGCCATTCTCCTGCCTCAGCCTCCGTCCGGAGTAGCTGGGACTACAGGCGCCCACCACCTCGCCCGGCTAGTTTTTTGTATTTTTAGTAGAGACGGGGTTTCACCGTGTTAGCCAGGATGGTCTCGATCTCCTGACCTCATGATCCGCCCGTCTCGGCCTCCCAAAGTGCTGGGATTACAGGCTTGAGCCACCGCGCCCGGCCTTAAACTTGGTATTTGATATAGCTATATTCAATCTTTATTTTGTACTCAAGAGAATGCACGTTTTAAACATGAATGAGACACTCTTAAAAATCCTTGCACTAGACTACAAAATAATAAATCTTTAAAATGATATCACAAGGCAATATTCATAACCCACAATGAAATAAAAATGGAGATAAAAGCAAAGAGACAATAAGTATTTCAAATACCTGGACATTAAAAATACTCACGGCCGGGCGCGGTGGCTCAAGCCTGTAATCCCAGCACTTTGGGAGGCCGAGACGGGCGGATCACGAGGTCAGGAGATCGAGACCATCCTGGCTAACACGGTGAAACCCCGTCTCTACTAAAAATACAAAAACTAGCCGGGCGAGGTGGCGGGCGCCTGTAGTCTCAGCTACTCGGGAGGCTGAGGCAGGAGAATGGCGTAAACCCGGGAGGCGGGAGGCGGAGCTTGCAGTGAGCTGAGATCCAGCCACTGCACTCCAGTCCGGGCGACAGAGCAAGACTCCGCCTCAAACAAACAAACAAACAAACAAACAAACAAAAAAAAACACTCACATACAATTAATACTTGGGTTAAGGAGGAAATTAAAATGGATTACCAACCACCTAGTATTATGAGAGCACTACATATAACATCTATGGGCTGGGAAGATTAATATACTTAAGATTATTTATATCATAAAATGCATTTATTAGTAAACAAGAAATTCTGAAGATGAATTATCTAAACTTTTAGTACACACTGTAGGAAAGGAAAATGAAATATCCACAAAGGAAGTAAATAAATGTTAAAAACAGAAATTAATAAAATAATGAGCAAAACATTACTAATCAAGGAATTGCCTATTGAGAACATACTGAAATACTCTCTTATATCCATTCATTTGGTAAAAATAAAGCAGTTGGGCAAAATTAAATGTTGGTGAGGATCTCTTATACACTTTTGGTGGGAATATAAATTAGGGAAACCACTTTGGAAAGAAGTTTAGCATTTCCTTCTATAATTGGACATTCACATACCTCATCACACAGCGTCCACTCCCAGGAATAGCCCCAAGAGAAGTTCTTGCCCAGGTGCCCCACAAAATATGTAAAAGGACATTCATGAAAGCCTATTAAGGACATAAAAACCTGGACACAAACCAGATGCTCACCAAAGGAGTAAAAATTAACAAACTACAGTAATAGTTAACATGAAGGGATGCTAAGTGAAAAAGTGTAAATTGCCAAAAGATTATATAAAGTATGATATATTCATTACAATATTTTATTATGAACATTTTGGGACATAAAGAAAAGTTAAAAGAATTTAAAAGTGAGTGTGCACAAAACCACAACCTAAAAATCCATAACCAAGATTTCAGTATATTTGCTTTATCTCATATCTATTCATATACATATCTTTTTTTCATTCGTCAACCCATCTTCTTTTTTTGATGCATTTCAAATTATGTTACAGTCATCAGCACACATCACCCCTAAAATTTCAACATGCATATCATAAACTAGAGTTTAGTATTTGTTTATATTCTAAGGCAAAATTTACATACAGTAAAACACACAACTCCTATGTGCACTATTTGATGAGATTTAACAAGTGAACACAAACTTCTACTTTCAGCTCTGACATGTTAAGAGCTTGGAAGTAATCACTCCCATCCTTGCAACAATAATAAAGGCTGAACAAATTGAAACTCAATGACTTTTCATAGGCCCTCAGAGAGTTTAGGTCACAAGGCAAACTGCCACCCCCAAATCTGGAGAGACAGACAAATACAGAGAATCACAGCTGAGATCAGCTTACTTTACCTGGAGCAGAAGCTGCTGGATCCCTAAGCAGATAGGAACACTTCACTGGTAATTTTGACAAATTGCTGGAGGCTGAGTATGAATTAGCTTGAGAATGAGAAATCTCTTACAGAGGTCTCAGGCTTTCCTGGGTTTTACCTCCAGGAAGCCAAAAAGGTCCTCAGGTGACGATCTAAAGACAATCCCCTCAGGTTTCTGCCAAGAGGAGGGTAGGAGGGTAAGAGGGTTCAAGTTGCCATTTTGAAACACACTCAGAGCTTTCTCTCTAACAAAGGACTGCTTTCTAGGGGAAGAAATTTTTCCAGAAACTTGTCTACCTGGGTGAAGGGCACCCAGTCAAAAACATCCTGTATAATCTAAGGGGAGAAAAAAAGGCTAAGAAATACTTCTGAAGGTCACAGTCCAGGGACTAAGGCCCACAAAAAAAGTGAGATTTAATCATAAGATAATGGAACTTTCCTCTCTTTCACTCTTTACTACTGCAGTATAATAACAGCGAATTAAAACTGAAAGAGCTGCAAGACACAGACCCTATTTAATGAAGGAATTCTTAGGGAAACTCAAACACACCAGGGGAGGGAAGAAATAAGAAAGCTGGAGAAACCTGAAACCTCTGGCATCTAGAACTACAGCAAACATTAAACACAGACCAGCTCTTAGATTAACATAAAACCTCATATTAAACATCTGTATTTGTTAGATACCTAATACATCATGTCTGGCATTCAACAAAAAATTATAAAACCATGCTAAAAGGCAAGAAAAAATATAGTCTGAAGAGGCAAAGCAAGCATCAGAACCAGACTCGGATATGACACAGATTTTGAAATTATCATGTAGGGCATTTAAGAGAACTATGATTAATATGTCAGAGGCTCTAATGTAAAATGTGGACAACATGTGAAAACAAATGGGTAATTTAAAAGAGAGATAGGAACTCTAAGAAAATCAAGAGGAAACGCTAGAAATAAAAAAACTCTATAAAATAAATGAAAGAATGGCTTTCGTGGGCTTATAAGTAGCCTGGACACAGCAGAGGAAAGAATCAGTGAGCTTGAACAAAGGTCAATAGAAATGTCTTAGACTGAAAAGCAAGGATAAGAAAAAATGAAAAAAAAGCACAACAGAATATCCAAGAACTGTGGGATAATTACAAAGAGTGTAAAACATGCACAGTTGGAAAGCAAAAAGAGGAGAAAGGAGCAGAAGAGAAATATTTGAATAACTAATGACAAGAATTCTACAAAATTAATGGCAGACACTAAACTGCAGATCCAGTAAGCAAGATGTCTTAGTCCATTTAGTGTTGTTATAAAGGAATACCTGAGGCCGGGTTATTTATAAAGAAAAAAAGATTTATTTGGCTCATGACTCGGATGATTGGAAAGTTTAAGATTGGGCATCTACAGCTGGTGAGGGTCTCAGGGTGCCTCTACTCATAGTGGGAAGCTGGCATGTGCAGAAATCACATGGTGAGAGAAGAAGCAAGGGAGAGTGGGTAGGTGCCAGACTTTTTAACAACCAGCTCTTCTGGAAACTAATAGAGTGAGAATTCACTGACCGCTGAGAGAGAGCATTAATCTATTCACGAGGGATCGACCTCCATGACCCAAACACCTCCCGTAAGGCCCCTCCCCCAACACTGGGGATCAAATTTCAACATGAGGTTTGGAGGGGACAAACATTCAAACCATAGCACGGGATAAATACCAAAACAATCTACACTAGTCATATGATAGTCACACTGAAGAAAACCAACAACAGAAAATATTGAAATAATCCAGAGGAGGGGGAATCTTACCCCTAGAAGAACAAGATTAAGAATTACATTGGAGTACTTGTTGGAAACCATGAAAACAGTAAGAGAGTGGAAAGGCACATTTAAAGTGTCAAAATAAAAAATCCAACAACCTAAATTCTAGATCCAGTGAAATTATCCTTTGAAAATGAAGGAGAAATAAAGACTTTCTCAGATAAACAAACACTGAAGAAATTCATTGCCAGTAGATCTGCCTTGCAAGAAATGTTGAAAGGGGTTCCTCAGAAAGAAGGAAGATAATATAGGTCAGAAACTCAGAACTACTAGGAAGAGTGTCAGAGGAAGAATAAAGTTAAAATAAAGTATTTCATTTTTCTTATTCTTAATTGATCTAATAGACAACTGTTCAAAGTAATGTATTATATGATTATAGCATATTTATAAGTGAAATAAATGACAGCAATGTTATAAAGGATGAGAGGAAGGAATTGGGAATACTCAGCTATAAAATACCTGTACTACCCATGAAGCAGTACAGTGTTAGTTGAAAGTGGACTTAGATTAGTTGTAAATGTATATTGAAAAGTCTACGGCAACTGCTAAAAAGTGTAATTGACAGAGGAGAGAGGAGAGATGATGGAATCATATAAAACGATTAATTAAAACCAAAGAAGGCAGAAAAAAGGGGAAGATAAAAAAGGAAAAAGTACAAGTACAATAAATAGAAAACAGTTTAAAAGATGGTAGATAATTAAACTACATCAATCATCACCTTAAATGTTGTATTAGTCTGTTTTCACACTGCTATAAAGAACTGCCCAACACTGTGTAATTTATAAAGGAAAGAGGTTTAATTGATTCACAGTTCAGCATGGGTGGGGAGGCTTCAGTAAACTTACAATTATGGCAGAAGGAGAAGGGGAAGCAAGGCACCTTCTTCGCAAGGTGCCAGGAAGGAGAATGAACACAGGAGGAACTACCACACACTTATAAAACCATCAGATCTTGTGAGAACTCACTCTCTATCACGAGAACAGCATGGGGGGAACCATCCCCATGATTCAATTGCCTCTACCTGGTCTCTCCCTTGACATGTGGGGATTATGGGGACTACAATTCAAATTAGATTTTGGGTGGGGGACAGAGCCAAACCATATCAAATGTGAATCATATAAATACACCAATTAAAAAACAGGGAGTGTCAGAGTGTATAAAAAACCAAGACCCAACTATATGCCAATCTATAAGAAGCCCACTTTACATATAAATATACAGATAGTTTAAAAGTAAGGGGATAAAGAAAGGTATATCGTGCTAACACTAAGTTTAGAGCATTCTAATTTAGGAACATTAAACAAAAACATTCCTAAATGAAATATTAGCAAATAGATTCCAATAGTACATTAAAATAATAATAATATATCTGTACATCTATTATGTATCAATAATTTTTTAAAAGAATAATACATCATAACTAAGTAGAACTATATTAGGATTAAAGGGGAGTTTTAAAATTTGGCAGTATATTAATGTCATATTAACTGAATTAAACATAGGCAAAATTCATTGAGAGAAAAACCAATACACAGGAATTTAATAACATGAAAGCATGCTCAACCATCCTAATACTAAGACAAAAGTAAATTAAAATTACACTTGAGATGTCATTTCCCACCTCCCAGACTGGCAAAATCTAAAAGCTTAATAACCCATTCTTTTGGTGAAATTATTAGAAAACTAATACTCTCATCTATTGCTGGGATAAGTCAAAACAATACAATCCTATGGAGATGAATGTGGCAATATTCAATAGTTCAGGTGTTTGTCAGTAGAGCTCAAATAAATCAATGAAATCAAGTCATCAGCATGACTCCAGTCACTAGAATCAAGAAGCATGAAGACATTAGATTAGAAGTAAGAAAAAAATGTGCTTTCAGAGCCAAGACAAAGATCTGAGGACCAGTATATCTGACATACTGCAATTGGGGAAGAAAACTGGAATTGATGAGTATAGATTATGTGTCCAGGAGTTCTAGTAGAATATTATAGCAGTACTTATTTATGCAGCCAACAGACGCATGAAAAAAATGCTCATCATCACTAGCCATCAGAGAAATGCAAATCAAAACCACAATGAGATACCATCTCACACCAGTTAGAATGGTGATCATTAAAAAGTCAGGATACAACAGGTGCTGGAGAGGATATGGAGAAATAGGAACACTTTTACACTGTTGGTGGGATTGTAAACTAGTTCAACCACTGTGGAAGACAGTGTGGTGATTCCTCAAGGATCTAGAACTAGAAATACCATTTGGCCCAGCCATCCCATTACTGGGTATATACCCAAAGGATTATAAATCATGCTGCTATAAAGACACATGCACACGTATGTTTACTGCAGCACTATTCACAATAGCAAAGACTTGGAACCAACTCAAATGTCCATCAGTGACAGATTGGATTAAGAAAATGTGGCACATATACACCATGGAATACTATGCAGCCATAAAAAAAGGATGAGTTTGCGTCCTTTGTAGGGACATGGATGCAGCTGGAAACCATCATTCTCAGCCAACTATTGCAAGAACAGAAAACCAAACACCACATGTTCTCACTCATAGGTGGGAATTGAACGATGAGATCACTTGGACACAGGAAGGGGAACATCACACACTGGGGACTGTTGTGAGGTGGGGGGAGAGGGGAGGGATAGCATTAGGAGATATACCTAATGTAAATGATGAGTTAATGTGTGCAGCACACCAACATGGCACATGCATACATATGTAACAAACCTGCACATTGTGCACATGAAAAGATTAAAGCGCACACACTAAAAAAAAGAAAAAGAAAAAGAAAAAAAAAGATAAGTAGGCTGGGTAAAGTCTTACAGCCTAGTCATTTTTAAGCCACTTATGAATATTTGGTTAGAGTCACTGTGTTTTGGCTATTCATATTTGAATGCATGAAGAAATGTTAATTCTGTGTTAAAACTGAAAAATTAAAATTTATTCAAAAAAAGAATATTATAGCAAGCATTTATCATTTATTCATTGCACTGATATTTCTTAAGCACTAATTGTGTGTTATGCAATGTATCTGCAAACAGAAAAGCAGTAAATCTGATGCTGGGACATGACTATAATTATTCTCAAAAAAATCCCCTACATGGACAGGTAGGGAAAACTCTTTAACAAAAAATGCCAGCTAATATGGAAAAATAATAGAATTAGAGAAGCACATTTTGCCACCCTCAAGTTAATAATTATTTTAGGCAAAGATCATCAATGGACCCAAATTAAGGCTGTTGAGGTAGAAATAATTTGGAAAAGGTTTACTGGAAGCCAAATGTGAGAATCAACCCAGGAAGACACACCAACAAAGTTGATCATGTTCAAGTTTGCTATAGGCTGAAAAGCTTTTATGGGAAAATTTAGAAGAAGGGAGAAGGACTCTTCAAGTCAGAGTTGTCCTTTTTATTGGAGGGTATAATATAGAGGTTATAATCATTAACTATAGATTAAAACACATAGGCTAAAATGTTCTACATGTAAGACAAGCAGTAAAACTTTATGACTTTGCAAAAAAATTGTAAAACATCATGATTTAGACACAAATTAGTGTCCTTTTTAGTGTCAGTAAGTTATGTATTAATCAGTTTGTCAATAGCTTGAGGAACTCATATGATTTTTTACTCCAGGGACAGGAAGTAAGCTATGAATTCTAAGACTTCCCCAGGTGGGTTAATTTGGAAGCCTGCTACATGTGACCTGTTGGTTTTAAGTGCTAAAACCATTTTTGTGAATGCTTCTTGGGGAACAGATTATTCACAGGGTTCCCAAAGAATGACCCCACAGCTAAATACAAAGGGCAGAGGTGGCTTTTTTTTACAATGGAGAGATCTGGTGGACCATCCCTCAACCAAAAAGTCAAACTTAGTATAATATTACCAACAGAGTGAACTGACACATGCCTCCAGATATGACTTACCAAGAGGGACACAGCACCCATGTAGTTTTCTTTTCCAAGTCATTTGGCCTGAATCTGTTTTTGAGAAAACAGTTAGAAATGCAGAACCATCTGTAACTGTAATCATCTGTAACAATTGACATAAGCCCTTCAAAAATATTAACAATGTGACAGACAAAAAAGGCTGGGAAACTACTATAGATTAAGACTAAAGAAGAGATTAGAGACTAAGGAGATATGACAACCAAATGCAATGCATGAACCCTGTTTGGATACAGGATGTGTTTTTTTAAGTTGTAAAAAAAAAAATTGGAGCTAACTAGAAAGAAATGGAATTTGGACTGTGTAATATTTCTGTATCATTGTTAAATTTCTTAGATGTGATGAGATTTTTTTTGTGGGGGAGGTGTCATGGAACTGTTCTGTATGCAGGTGGTGGCGATGGTTACACAAATCTACACATGAATTAAAATTTATGAAACTGGGCTGGGTGTGGTGGCTCATGCCTATAATCCCAGAACTTTGGGAGGCCAAGGCAGGAGGATTGCTCGAGGCCAGGGGTTTGAGGCTGCAGTGAGCCATGATCGTGCTACTGAACTCCAGCCTGGGCAAGAGAGCAAGACCTCCACTCAAAAATAAATTAATTAGGATGGGCATGGTGGTTTATGCCTGTAATCCCAGTACTTTTGGAGGCTGAGGCAGGAGGATCACTTGAGGTTAGGAGTTCATGACCAGCCTGGCCAACATGGTGAAACTCCATCTCTACTAAAAAAATACAAAAGTTAGCTGGGCATGGTGGTGGGCACCTATAAGCCCAGCTACTCAGGTGGCTGAGGCAGGAGAATGGCTTGAACCTGGGAGGTGGACGTTGCAGTGAGCTGAGATCAGGCCACTGTACTCCAGCTTGGGTGGCAGAGCCAGACTCCATCTCAAAAATAAATAAATAAGGTAATTAATTAAAATGTACACCAAAAAGTCAATTTTACTGTATAATTAAAAAATAAAAATTTAAATAGTTTTAAAAAGCCTCTCAAATTTCTTAGGGGTGAGAATGGGCTTGTGGCTATGAAAGAAAATGTCGTTATTCTTAGGAGAGTGGAAATATACACAGATGATCCAAATGAGAAAAAGCAGAGACTTTTCAGAGCTTACTATAGTAAGGTATTGGGCCATTATCACTTGGCGTTTGTCAAAGACTCAAAGGCAGGCAGGAGAATGAGAAAGCTTAATACATAGTAGAAAAAGGGGAAAGCTTCAGGTGTGTCCTGATTGGAGGGTGTTGGAGTGCACAAGCTGGAGGTGGACTAACTGAAGTGGGGCATCCTACGCGATTGATTTGGGAGGTAGATTCGGCTTTTTCTGGTTGGTCCTGAGTTGGAAATTGGGTTAAAAAAATGAGAAGCTGGATGTCATCAACCAAATCCTGACCATCTGGGCTGATTGCTATTGAGGTTGTGGTTTGGCTTCCCAGGCTTATTGCTGCAGAGGTTGTAGGTCAGGATTCTATTGTTATATACGGTCTGGTCATTGCCTGTTTGTATATTTATTCCCTCAGGAGATACATGCTGAGTATATCTCCTTGAAGGAGCATGATGTCTGCAGCTTACTGTACAAAGCTATTGTAAAACAAACACGGGGGAGTCCTCAGTTTCTCTGTTGCCTTCTACCTTCCAACTTTCATCCTTTTTTGCTATCTCTCCCCTGCCTCCATGAGCTCTGACTAGCAGACAAGCCACAATGTTTACAAAAATAATACTCTGAATATACTGTTCTGAAGGGTTCTGACTGAGCAAGGGGCACGAAAACAGGAACGACCCTGCCACCAACTACGAGTTTCACTTAAAGTCAAAAACTGCCAGGCATGGTAGCTCACAACTATAATCCTAGCACTTTGGGAGGCTGAGGCAGGAGGATCGCTTGAGGACAGGAGTTTGATACCAGCCTGGGCAACATAGCGAGACCCCGTCTCTCTCTAGCATGTGTGTGTGTGTGTGTGTGTGTGTGTGTGTGTGTACACACACGCACAGCTACCTAAGCCAAAAGCAAGAACGCATACTCCACTTTCCCTCATAAAAACCCTGACCCTGCTTCAATCAGGACATTACCTGATGCACCTCAGCTGAATAAAGCCTTTAAGCTCTATAGCAGTCACTTCAATCATTTTCTTTTGACTCTGTTTTTAAATGATGGGGCCTGTATATATGCATACAGAAATATAAGGCAAATATGACATAGATGAACAGTTGTTACTCCTAGGTGGAGGGTATTTGAATATTCATAGTGCAATTCTTTCAACTTTTGTGTAGGTGTGAAAATTTTCCAATAAAAAGCTGGGTGTAAAATAAATAAGGTATTATTGCTTGCTATCTACTGAAGTATGTAAATGGTTGTGGCTACTGGTCCTGAGGTCACTGCTCAGCCATTGAACCTGATACTTTTCACAAAGCAGTCTTTGACTTCTGTCTGTGGAAGACTTTGTAAAATGTTTTCTCCTACTAAAGGGAGGCACATAAGACAAGAGTGACCAGGAGACCTTGCCTGTGGATTAATTCTTGCATCCGCTCTAGGACACAGGTGCTCATCATTATGTCCTTAGCTGCAGATATAAAAATACTCAGACTTTGCATTCTTTTTGGTTTTCAACTGGGTACCCACATAAATGTAAAGAATGCCGACTGACCTCTCTATTTAAAGTGGCAGTTCTGTAAATCAGTATATGGAAGAAATATCTGCACTCCTATGTTTGTTGCAGCACTGTTTACAATAGCTAAGATTTGGAACCCACCTAAAGGTCCATCAGCAGATGAACGGACAAAGAAAACATGGTACTTATACATAATGGAGTACTATTTAGCCATAAAAAGAATGAGATCCAGTCTTTGCAACAACATGGATGGAACTGGAGATCATTATGTTAAGTGAAATAAGCAAGGCACAGAAAGACAAACATCGCATGTTCTCACTTATTTGTGGGAGCTATAAATCAAAACAATTACACTTACGGAGATAGAGAGTAGAAGGATGGTTACCAGAGGCTGGGAAGGATAATGGGGGTCTGGTGGGGAGGTGGGGATGGTTAGCAGGTACAAGAAATATAGTTAGAAAAAATGAATAAGATCTACTATTTGATAGCACAATAGGGTGACTATAGTCAATAATCACTTAATTGTACATTTAAAAATAACTTAAAAGAGTGTAATTGGGCCGGGCGCAGTGGCTCACGCCTGTAATCCCAGCACTTTGGGAGGCCAAGGCGGGCAGATCGCGAGTTCAGGAGATTGAGACCATCCTGGCTAACACGGTGAAACCCCGTTTCTACTAAAAATACAAAAAACACAAAATTAGCTGGGCGTGGTGGCGGGCACCTGTAGTCCCAGCTACTAGGGAGGCTGAGGCAGGAGAATGGTGTGAACCCGGGAGGTGGAGCTTGCAGTGAGCCGAGATCGTGCCACTGCATTCCAGCCTGGGTGACAGAGCGAGACTCCATCTCAAAAAAAAAAAAGAGTGTAATTGGATTGTTTGTAACTCAAAGGATAAATGCTTCCTGGGATAGTAATCCCATTCCCCATGATGTGCTTATTTCACATTGCATGCCTGTATCAAAATATCTTGTGTGCCCTATAAATATATACACCTACTATGTACCCACAAAAATTTAAAACATAATTTTTTTTGAGATGGAGTCTTGCTTTGTCACCCAGGTTGGAGTACAGTGTCAGAATCTTGACTCACTGCAACCTCCACCTCCAGGGTTCAAGCAATTATCTGCCTTAGCTTCCCGAGTAGCTGGGATTACAGGTGCCTGCCACCATACCTAGTTAATTTTTGTATTTTTAGAAGAGACGGGGTTTCACCATCTTGGCCAGGCTGGTCTTGAACTCCTGACCTCATGATCCACCTGCCTTGGCCTCCCAAAGTGCTGGGATTACAGGTGTGAGCCACTGCGCCCAGCCAATCTTTTTTTTTTTTTTAATAAAAACTAAAAACATAAAGTAGCAGTTCTCCCAGCATTTCCAACTCATATCACTCCCTTATAATATCCCCTCTTTAGCAGTTATCACCTTTGTAATTTGCTCTTTTAAAATCTTATTGCCTCTATTCCCTGCTAGGATGTTAACTCCATGAAGTTAGGGATTTGGGGACTGTTTTGTTGCACCAAACATCAAGTACCAAGAACAGTCCTGATGATCAATTCATCAAGTATATATAAGTTCTCCATCTCTTTGTTATTTCATGCATTACTTATACCAAATTAATTTTATTATAGCAGTCATGTCATGCAGAGACGCCTGCAGAGTCTTTTGGGGAAATCATTAATATTTTAAGAAAATGACTCTGATGTGTGTATTTTGCTGCCCTCTACATTGTATAATAAAGATACTAGAAATAAAGCAGTTGATTACTCCATATATGTAAGAAGCAGAAATCACTGCGGTGTATCAGCATGAACAAGTAAATGAGCAAATAGTAAACAAATAATTTCTGATACAAAGGAAGGCTATGAAGAAAACTGAAGCCTGGTGAAGAGCTCGAGTGTTGGGATAGACCAGGGAAGAAAGACCTCTGAGGAAGAGACATTTGAGAGGTAAGTGACTTGGTAGAGTGACCCATGGAGCCAGGGGCAGCAGTAAATGTGAAGCCCATGGAGTGCCTGCCTCCCTGTTCATCCCACCACTAGGTGGCATCTCTGGGCTGGAGCCAAATGTTTTCTTGCCCCATTAAAGGGAGAGATGCCACTTTTCTCCATACAGATTTTTTCTTTTTATCATTTAGATATTTATCTGTATTAGTCAGGGTTCTCTAGAGGGACAGAAGTAGTAGGTGAGGTATATATATGAGTTTATTAAGTAGTATTAACTCACACAATCACCAGGTCCCACAATAGGCTATCTGCAAGCTGAGGAGCAAGGAAGCCAGTCCGAGTCCCAAAGTTGAAGAACTTGGAGTCTGATGTTCGAGGGCAGGAAGCATCCAGCAGGGGAGAAAGATGTAGGCTAGGAAGCTAAGCCAGTCTAGCCTCTTCACATTTTTCTGCCTGCTTTATATCCTGGCTGTGCTGGCAGCTCATTAGATGGTGCCCACCCAGATTAAGGGTGGGTCGGCCTTCTCCAGCCCACTGACTCAAATGTTAATCTCCTTTGGCAATACCCTCACAGATACACCCAGGATCAATACTTTGCATCCTTCAATCCAATCAAGTTGACACTCAATATTAACTATCACATTATATAACACATTAATTTTCCCAATTAATTTAAATATTGAGTTACTTTTAATTATCTAATTAGCTATGATGGTGCCACTGCATCCCAGCCTGGGCAACAGAGTGAGACTCAGTCTCTAAAATGAATGAGTGAATGAATGAATATATGCACCTACCACCCAAAAGAAACGGTACAGACTTGATGATAACCTCCATCTATCCATGGAGTCCCCCAATTCGTTGCCTTGCCCCCACCCTCAACTGAGGTAAATATCATCCTGAATCCCATGTTCATCGTTTTTAAATTTCTTTTTAATGTAATTTTATTACAACTACACAAAATCCTAAATAGTTCATATCCTTTATATTAGTAGCTTTTTTTTTTTTTTAAGAGACAGGGTCTTGCTCTGTCACCCAGGTTGGAGTGCAGTGGCACTATCATAGCTCACTGAAGCCTTGAACTCCTCAAGAGGCTCAAGGGATCCTCCCACCTCAGCCTCCTGAGTAGCTGTGATTACAGGCACACACCACCACACCTGGCTAATTTTTAAAATTTTTGTAGGGACAGGGAATCTCACTTTATTGCCCATGCTGGTCTTGAACTCCTGGCTTCAAGAGATCATCCCACCTTGGCCTCCCAAAGTGCTGGGATACAGGCATGAGCCACTGTGCCCAGCCTATATTAGTAGCTTTTAAGTTTATAAAAGTGTGTTAAGCTTTATGTAATCTTTTGGGATTATAGTTCCTCCCCCTTAATATTCATTCATATTGTTGGGTGTTGTTCTAGTTCATTCATTATGACTCCTGTTGATGAGCATCATTTTTGTTTCCAGGTTTTCCTGTTGTGAACAGGATGCCATGCTGGTATGGTTTGAATATTTGTCCCCTCCAAAACTCACGTTGAAATTTAATCCCCAATGTAGCCGTATTGAGAGGTGGGGCCTTCAAGAGGTGACTGAGTGTTGAGGTCTCTGCCCTGCCCTCATAAATGGATTAATCCATTAATGAGTTAGTAGATTAATGGGTTATCATGGGAGTGGGACTAGTGACTTTATAAGAAAAGGAAGAGAGGCCGGGTGCAGTGGCTCACACCTGTAATCCCAGCACTTTGGGAGGCTGAGGTGGGCAGATCACAAGGTCAGGAGTTCAAGACCAGCCTGACCAACATGGTGAAACCCCGTCTCTACTAAAAATACAAAAATTAGCCGGGCATGGTGGCACATGCCTATAATCCCAAGTACTCAGGAGGCTCAGGCAGAAGAATCGCTTGAACCCAGGAGGCAGAGGTTGCAGTCAGCTGAGATCGCACCACTGGACTCCAGCCTGGGTGACAGAGAAAGAATCTGTCTCAAAAAAAAAAAAAAAAAAGAAGAGGAAGAGAGACCTTAGCTAGCATGCTCAGCCCCTTCCCTGTGCTACCTTGGGACTCTGCAGACTCCCTACCAGAAAGAAGGCCCTCACCAGTTACAGCCCTTTAATCTTGGACTTCTCCGCCTCCAGAACTGTAAGAAATAAATTCCTTTTCTTTAGAAATTACCCAGTTTCAGGTATTCTGTTGTAAGCAACAGAAAACAGACTAAGAAACATACATATCCTAGGTGTCTTGTGCAAGTGTTTCTCTTGGCTACATTCATGAGAGTGGACTCACTGGATTGTAAGGTATGTATATATTCACTATAGGAGAAAATGCAAAAATATTTTCTAAAGTGGTTGCACTGATTTACATTCCTTCAACAGGGCAAAAAGATCCTGTTGGCCCACATACTCTCCAACTCTTGTTATTATCAGACTTTTACGTTTTTGCAATTTGAATGGGTATAAAATGTCATTTTATCAGATCTTGATTTGTATTTCCCTAATCACAAATGACTTTGAACATCTCTTTATATGTTTGCTAGCTCTATATTTCCTTCTTCTCTGAAATGGTCTAACAGAACTTTTTTTTGGTACCATTATGACATCCGAGAACACTAACAGTGATTCTTGGCACTCTATTAGAAGTGCATGCATGCCAAATATGCTTCCACTGATTCCATTTCTTCTTTCATTTATTCATTCAACAAACATTTGCCCAGACCAGGGATGCAAGGGCAGAATGACAAGCTGGGATAATCAAAGTTCAACTGCTATGGTTCGAATGTTTGTCTCCTCTGAAACTCATATTGAAATTGTCATTGTAACAGTATTAGGAGGTGGGGCCTTTAAAAAGCGAATAGGTCATGGAGGCTCCATTCTCATAAACTGATTAATGCTGTCACTGAGGGAGAGGGTTAGTCGCCTCAAGAGTGGGTTGTTATAAAGTGAGCCCAGTCCCTTGTGCTTTCTCTTTGTTCATACACTTGCTTGTCCTCTTGTCCTCTGCCATGGAATAATGCAGCAATAAGGCCCTCACCAGATGCTGGCACGACGTTGGACTTCCCAATCTCCAGAATTATGAGCCAAATAAGTTTCTTTTCTTTATAAATTACCCAATCTGTGATATTCTGTTATAGTAGCAGAAAATGGACAAAGATACCAACTCTCTAAGAAAATAAAAATGAAATCGGACTATAAAAATCTGCCTTGCTATTCATCAGGATGGAAAACAGACACATATAAAGCCAAATGCAAAATTCACAGGAAACATTTCTTCTAAGGACATGCTGCAGTTGTAATGCCATAAAGAACCCCTACTTTAAGTGCCTATTGCTCTCTTAGTCAATGAGAAACTTTGTTCTCTACAATCATAGACTATCAGAAACTGCTGTTTGAAATGATATCAGTAAGAGTGAAACATCTGACTCATGGGAGATTCTAAGTCACTACCAGACAGAGAAGCAAGATTCAATTTTCAACCCAGGTGCAAAGCTTTAGGCAAGAGTTATCTGGGGACACAAAATTCTACATCTAAATTGTTCCCAAGGAAACAGCACTCTGGGTTCACTTCACAGTTGAGACCTATCAATGACCCTTTACATACAGCCCTGCTTTGCTTTGAACCCACTAAAACACTGCTTCATTTAAATTCCATCTGAACTCCACTATTCCTCAAAATCCTATAAGAAATCTATCTTTTCCTTTGCTTACTGAGCTGCCCATGGTGCCCCTGGTGTGCAATCTCCCTTACTGATTGCTGGATCTGTCAGACTACAAATTAGTTTGAGGCTAACTGGACTAGGACACCTCTGACCTTCAAGATTGTTAAACCGAGGACCAGAGGGGATAAGACTGGATTGAGAGCCCCCAGCAAGTCCACACTTCAGCCTACACCAGGTCCTCTCAAAATATTTTTTTCATCTGAGGATTCAGAAAGGCTTTCAGGAGAGCATACAGGCTTCTAGCTGTCAGGAGGATTCTCTGGAGGAGGAGATATTTGAACTTGGTTTTGAAGGATGAATAGGCATTCTTAGGTGAAGGGCTGCACGACTTCTTCCCCTTCTGCTCCAGTGACATCTCCCAGAGGGCAGGGGCATCTCCAGAATTTACACATTGGAGGTGGTATGGGGCAGCAAACTGGTTGAAGGGTATAAGCAGAGCCTTGTATTAAAGCTACATTTCCAAAGTAAGGGCACCATGACCGCATATATTTTACTTCATGAGGAAATAAAAATAATAAAGTTTCCTAAATATTTTTATTGACATATTGCATTGGACTAAGGACACATTAAAAATTATTAGTATTGCTACATAGTCCCTTTTTAGTTGGGGTAGATGGAGTGGGAGATAAGGTAGATTGCTGGAGCATTCAAACCCCGCATCCAAGCCCCACAGGCACAGCAGGAGGGGAGCCCAGCACTCTGAGTTCTCCCCTTTTCCCACCTCATGGCATATCCTAGGAGGGCTTGCACAGCCCTGATTTCTCCTCCTCCTTCCCTTGTGGTATGTCCTAGGAAAAGCCTGTAACCAGCCTGACATCTCCCCGCTTCTCATCCTGTGGTATCTGCCAGGAGATAGCCGCAGCCGCCCCTGATTCTTTCCAAGAGGCCCTTCAGTGTCTCGGAACGGTATCACCCAGATCCGTAGACTACAGATCCAAAGACCCCTCCTCCAGTTAGCCCGCCCAGAGAAACGTCCCCACCCCTGCTCCCCGCCACCAGCGGGACAGCTCCACCTGAGTTTAGAGCAGACAGCCTGCTCTGTGAGTTTAGAGGTGTCCTCATCCTCAATACGGAATGGACACTCCTCCAACATGGTGTACCCCATGGGGAAGCGCGACGTGGGCGCGGCCATGTTCCCCACCTGACCACGCCGCCGAGGGTCACCCAACGTCCCAAAGCACCACTTCCGTAACTTCTCCATGTTGACTCCTGGCTAACAGCAGCTTCAAAGGTGGTTTTGCGCACGCGCGGACCCCCCTCCCTTTCCCTCACTCATGCGAAGTCCCAAACCCCGAAAAAGGGCGGTGCTAGGGGTAGTGACCGGAAGCGGCTGCGGTTCTCGCCGGTTCTCAGCCGGGGTTTGATAGTTGTCAGGAGGATTCGACGTTCAGTGCCCAGGGATGTGGAGGTGATGGGGGGCCGGGGAGGGTGAGTGCTGGGCGATTCTGTGTGGTCAGTGATGGAATCGTTTATCTAGCTTGAGTCAGATGATTCGCTCATCATTTTGCAGGCTTTTCTCTTTTCTAATATCACCGTTAAGGTCTTAAAGTTCATTCTAAGCCCCATTGGGTTTGGAGCATTATGTTTTTTAAGAGTGTTAACTTGTATTCATTTGTCTTTTACCCAGGAGTTATTCAAAAGTGGGGTTTCAGTGTGCAAAAGTTTATCGTTGTAATGGATTTCTAACCTTAGTTTTCTGTGTTAGAAAAATATCTACGTGAAGCTCATTCCTTGAAATATAAGGAGACTTATGGCCTAGTCGTGGTGAATTTTTAGAAACGTTCTGTATATAACTTGAAAATAATATTTAATTATTTAGTCGTCAGTTGTGTCATAGAAAATCTAATCTATTCTTTTTTGTCTGCTTCTATTACTTTGAGGAGAGAGAAATTCTCCACTGTGATGGTGATTTGTCTATGTCTCCTTACTGTTGTCTGTGATACACTGTGAGTTACTTTTATATAAAGTATGAGACTTAGGTCGAGGTGCATTAATTTGCTTATGGATATCCAGACTCAAGCACCATATGTTGAAAAGACTATCTTGCCTCCATTGACTTGTCTTTCACGATTGTCAAAAATAAGTTGGCCATACTTGTGTGTAGGCTCTTTCTGGGTTTGCTGTTCAGTTCATTGTCTATGTGTCTATCCCTCTGCCAGTACTACCATGCTGTCTTGAATTGGATAGAGTGATTCCTCTCACTTTATTCTTTTTCAAAATTGTTTTAATGCCTGTGGTTCCCTTGCCTTTCCTATATGCATTTTAGAAAATCTTGTCTCTATCTGCAAAGCATCTTGCTTGGATTTTGATAGGAATTACATTAAACCGGTATACCAACTCAGGAAGAAGTTAAGTCTTAACTGTGTCAAGTGTTCTAATCCACGTACATAGTAGGTCTCTCTATTTATTTAGATCTTTTAAAATTTCTGTAAATGGTGTATAATTCTCATCACCCAAGTTCTATACATCTTATTAAATTTATACCTAAGTATTTAATTTTTTTTGCAGTGGTTGTAAATGGTGTTATCTTTCAAATTGCTGCTTATATGTAGGAATACAATTGAGTTTTGTCTGTTGGTCTTGTATCCTGCAATCTTGCTGAGCTCACTTATTAGGTTTTACTCCCTTTTTGGTAGATTCCTTGGGTTTTCTGCATGAGCAATCATGTCATATACAAACAGGGATAGTTTTATGTCTTTCTTTGCAATCTCTATACCTCTGCTTTTCTTCCCTTATTACACTAGCAAGAAGTTCCAGTACTATGTTGAATAAGAGTGGTGAGAGTGGACATCTTTGCTTTGTTTTCAGCCTTAGGGGGAAAATATTCAACCTTTTACCACTAAGTATGATTTTAGCTGTAGGGCATTCTTTTTTTGGACCCTCTTTTTTGAGCTGAGGAAGTTCCCCTCTATTCTTAATTTCAAAAGTAGTTTTTATCATGAATGGGTGTTGAATTTCATCAACACTTGTATGAATTTTTATGATCTTGTGATTTTTTTCTTTTTTAGCTTGTCAGTATGGAGGGTTACGCTGATTTAGTTTTGAATATTGAACTAGTCTTACATTCCTGGAATAAATCCTACTTGGTTGTGATGTATAATTCTTTGGATATATTGAAGGAATTGATTAGCTAATGCTTTTCTGAGGATTTTTGCATCTAAGTTCATGGGAAATATTTGTCTATAGTTTTCTTTTTTATACTATCTTCATCTGGTTTTATTTTTTATTTTTGAGACAGGCTCTCACTCTGTTCCTCAGGCTGGAGTGCAGTGGTGTGATCATGGCTCACTGCAACCTTGACTTCCCAGCCTCAAGTGATCCTTCTGCCTCAGCCCCCTGAGTAGCTGGGACTGCAGGCACATGCCACCACACCCAGCTAATTTTATTATTTGTTGTAAATGGGGTCTCACTATGTTGCCCAGGCTGGTCTCAATCTTCTGGGCCCAAACAGTCCTTCTGCCTCAGCCTCCCAAAGTGCTGGGATTACAGGTGTTAGCCACTGCTCTTGGCCTTGTCTGGTTTTAGTATTAGGGTAATACTGGCCTCATTGAATGAGTTGGGGACTATTTTCTTCTCTTCTATTTTCTGGAAGAGATTGTGTAGAATAACTACTAATTTTTATTTAAATGTTTAAATATTTGGTGGACTTCTCTGGTGAAGCCATCTGGGCCTGGAAACTTCCATTTGGAAGCTTTCTGATCATGGCTTCAATGTCTGAAATAGTTATGTAACGATTCAGATTATCTATTTAATATCATTTTAGACTATCTACAGGTTAAGCATCCCTAATTCAAAAATCTGAAATTCAAAATGCTTCAAAATCCAAAACTTTCTGAGTGCCGACATAATGCCGCAAGCAAAATTTCACACCTGATTTTGTGACAGGTCACAGTCAAAATGCAGTGAAAACTTTGTTTCATGCACAAAATTATTAAACATGTTATATAAAATTACCTTCAGGCTATGTTATAAGGTAACATAGTGTACATGAAACATAAATGAATTCTGTGTGTATACTTGGGTCACATTCTGCAAGATACTTCGTTATGTATATGCATATATTCCAAAATTTTAAAAAAATCTGAAATCTGAAACACTTCTGTTCCCAAGCATTTTGGATAAGAGACATTCAACTTGCATTTAATAGTGGGTTAATTGTGGTACTTTGAGTTTTACAAGGAATTGGACTGTTTGATCCAAATTGTTGAATTTATGTGCACAAAATTGTTGTGATATTCCCTTACTATCCTTTTAATGCAAGCTTGTCCAGCCTGCGGTCCGTGGGCCACATGTGGCTCAGGGCAGTTTGGAATGCAGCCCAACACAAATTTGTAAACTTTCTTAAAATATTATTGAGAGTTTTTTTTTTTTGCAATTTTTTTTAAGCTCATCAGCTATCGTTAGTGTTACTGTATATTATGTGTGGCGAAAGACAATTCTTCTTCTTCCAGTGGGCCCAGGGAAGCCAAAAGATTAGATACCCCTGTTTTAATGGCTGTAGGATCTGTAGTTACATCTCTGTGTTTCATTTCTAATATTGGTAATTTGTGTCTTCGTGTCTTCTCTCTCTCTCTTTTTTTTTTTTCCACAGAGACAAGTGAACATTTATTTTTGTGCCTTTCTTCCTATGTGTATTCCACGTCTTTTTCAAAACAAGGCCTTAGAAATCTCCAGATTCAATCATGTCCCTGGGCTTGGTCGACTGCTGCAGGAGTCTTAGGAAGCCTTATACAAATGTTAGAGTTATTCATTAACCAACATTAAACCCTAGGATAGAAGATGCAGCAAAGCAGGACTCCTCCCTCCGTGTAATGTGCTGATTTCAGATGAGGCGGCAGTCAATGTAGAAAATACTGGAATTTTTCCTTGGAACTAGACTGTGATGAGAGGTGCTTGCCATGAACATAAGCTACTGTCTTTTCTTTTCTTTCTTTCTTTCTTTTTTTTTTTTGAGACGGAGTTTTGCTGTTGTTGCCCAGGCTGGAGTGTAATGGCGCAATCTTGGCTCAGCGCAACCTCCGCCTCCCAGGCAGGTTCAAGCAATTCTCCTGCCTCAGCCTCCCGAGTAGCTGGGATTATAAGCATGCGCCACCATGCCCGGCTAATTTTTGTATTTTTAGTAGAGACAGGGTTTCTCCATGTTGATCAGGCTGGTCTCGAACTCCCGACCTCAGGTGATCCGCCCACCTTGGCCTCCCAAAGTGCTGGAATTACAGGCATGAACTACTGTCTTTTCTTTGACCCTTCCTTTCCAGTTTTTGAAGATAAAGCAGGAAAGAAACTTCTCTGAAGATACTTGATAAAAATTCCCCCCCAAAATAAAAACACATGCTTCAACTTCATTGATATAAATTTACTGCAGTTTGGCACCTGGATCTAGTTCAGCTGGCGGCTGAGCTGATTGATGTGTTCACCCAGATAGCCAGGTGTGCCCATCTCCTTGAGGAAGCCCACTCTGTTTTTGGTAGCATGATGGGCCACTGAGAGGTGGAAAGGGCTTAAGAACCATGAGATCTGGAAATGCTTCCCTGGGAAGGCAATTTCATAAATGAGGTCTTCCAAGCAAATAACACCAAACTGCCCCAGGTGCTCCTCAATCACTGTGTTGTCTGTCAGAGGGATGATCTTATTCTTGACCTTGGCTTGTCCACGTTTAAAAATGAGTTCCCGAACAGACTTCAGATTTGGAAATGCCCAGGTCATGTAAGTTTCCACTATATGCAACATTTTTAGGTTCTGGGAGGTAACTTTTACAAAGACACCACTAAAAATTTTCTTTAGGCGAAGTCTTGCAATGGTTCTCTGCACCAGTAAATTCATGCCATCAATCCTTTTGATGCGTACAGCAAAGGCCAAGGAATGTTTATCTGGCAATTCTAAGGCATGAGGTTTCACTTCTAGTCACACACCTTGTCACCTTTCTGCCGCCAGGAATCATGTAGGAATGATTCCAGTCACTTAAACCTGAGCCCTTTTCCTTTTCTCTGCTCCTTCTTTGCCAAAAGTGCCTGCTTTGCCTGGGTGGCTTTGAGGGCTTGATAAGCCTTCCTCTTTTTCAGGAGATTTTCTGGAACCAAAGGGATTTTTCTTTGCTCTTGCTCTGCCATCTTTCTAGTCGTGTCTTCTCTTTTTTATCTTTGTCAGTCTTGCTGGAGGATTACAAGTTTTATTGTTCTTTTCAAGAGACCAGCTGTTGGATTTATTTTTTTCTATTGTTTTTCTGTTTTAAATTTCGTTGATTTCTGCTCTTGTATTTATTACTTCCTTCTGCTTAGTTTGAGTTTTCTTTTTCTAGTTTCTTGAGGTGGGAGCTTAGATTATTGATTTAAGACCTTTCCTCTTTTCTCATAGAAACATTTAGTGCTATAATGTTCCCTCTCAACAGTGCTTTATCTGTACCCCACAAATTTTGATATGTTACATTTTTCATTTTCATTCATCATGTTTTAATTTCCCTTGGGACTTCATCTTTGATGAAGATATATAGAAATATATAGAAATATATTATTTAATTTTAAAGTATCTGGAGATTTTCCTGTTATCTTTCTGTTATTGATTGATAGTTCTATGCTGTTATAATCAGAGAACATACTCTGTACGACTTCAATTTGTGGAGGTGTTTTATGACCCCCGGTATGGTCTATTTGCAGAATGTTCAACAGGTGATTGAAAGGAATGTTCATTCCATTAGTGTTTGGCTGGGGAAGGCTGGGTATCTTCAAAGAGGTTTTCTGTTCAGTGAAGTCACCTTTTTCCTGGTCCTTTAACAGGAATGGCTTTTCTTGGAGCCATATATATATATATATATATATATATATATATATATTTTTGGCGGGGGGAGGCTGTTCCTGTTGATAGTTCTGAGTTGTAAGTTTCTCCAGTACCTTTTGATGATGTATGGGAGGATAAAGGAAAACCCAGGGAACTCAACCACTGTGCTGTTCAAGTCCTGAGGTCTGTAAGCTGTCCTCCTTACCTTTCTACCTTTCAGAGTCTTCCGATTTGTGTTTGTTGTTTCACTTAATTTTTTTTCTGGTCTCTTCTACATGTACTAGTCTCTTCCTTCTTTTCTGTTTTTTTTGCTTTGTTTTGTTTTTTAATAGAGTCTCACTCTGTCACCCAGGCTGGAGTGCAGTTTGTACGATCTCAACTCACTGCAACCTCTGCCTCCTGGGTTCAAGCGATTCTCCTGCCTCAACCTCCCAAGTAGCTGGAATTACAGGTGCGTGCCACCATGCCCGGCTAATTTTTGTACTTTTAGTAGAGATGGGGTTTCACCATGTTGGCCAAGCTGGTCTTGAACTCCTGGCCTCAAATGATATCAGCCAGCCTTGGCTTCCCAGAGTTCTGGGATTACAGGTGTGAGCCACCGCACCTGGTCTCTTTTCTTTTCTTATATTAACTTTATTAATTTGCATTTTACTAGGGAAGTACTTGTTTTATGGCAGTATTAAAATGCATTGCTATACAGTTTGCATAATGTTCTGCAATAACTGCTTTAAACACCTTCCTATCTGGGAAAGATTTTCCTCTCATTTCAAATACATGTATATGCATATGTGTGTGTGTGATTTCTATGGTTTCAAGGCTCTTCCATGTTGTAGTAGGTATCCATACTTCATTATTACCAAATAATAATATTCTATTGTATATATATGGCAAATTTTGTTTATCCATTCCTCAGTTGATGGACATTTAGATTATTTCCGCTTTTTGGCTATTATGAGTAATGCTGCTGTGACTATTTGTGTATAAGTTTTGGAATGGACATATGTTTTCATTTATCTTGCACAGACATGGTCTCCTAATCAAATGGAAGATTTGGGTTTTGATTTATATTTTCCTAATGACTGATGATGACAATTATCTTATGTTATTCCTATATCTATCTACACACACACACACACACACACATTCTTGACTCCTTTATCTGATTTGCTAGAGAGTTTTTTAAATGACATTGGTCATTTCCATTTGTTTATTTTTTTTTTGAGACAGGGTCTCACTCTGTCATCCAGGCTGGAGTGCAGTGGTGCAATTGGGGCTCATTGCAGCCTCAACTTCCCAGGCTCAAGCAATCCTCCCACCTCAGTCTTCCTGAATAGCTGGAACTCCAGGTGCACACAACCATGCCTGGCTAATTTTTCTATTTTTTTTGTAGAGATGAGGTTTCACCATGTTGCCCAGGTTGGGCTCAAACTCCTGGGCTCAAGTGATCCTCCCACCTTGGCCTCCCAAAGTGCTGAGATTATAGGCATGAGCCACTGTGCCCGGCTACATTGGTCATTTCATTTCTTTTTTTTCTTTAAGCCTTCTATATTTATTTGATTTAGTTAAGGTTTTATTTTTATTGATTACTTCCTGGTTTTGATTTTTGTTTTGCTTAATTTTGTTTTTTCTAATTCTAATGTTTTAGGTTGAATATATAGCTCATTTTGGGGTTGTATTTATTTTTAATTAAAAACAAAGCTATTTAAAGCAGTAAATTTCACTCCAAATACAATGCTGTATTCCGTAACTTCTGGTAAAATTTGTATAGCTTCTGTATTGATTTCCCACTTTGATCCTGGGTTATTTAGGAAAAAGTTTCTTTTCTCCCCCTTTTAAAAAATAAGATTTATTTAGGTATATTCCAATACCATAAAATTCACCCACTTAAAGTATGCAGCTCAGTGGTTTTTAGTATATTAACAGAGTTGTGCAGCCATCACCACAATCTAATTTTAGGACCTTTTCAACACCCCCAAAAGAAATCCTGTCCTCATTAGTAGACATTTACCATTCATGCCAGCCACCTCATACTCCCAGCCCTAGGTAACCACTATTCTATTTCTGTCTCTGTGGATTTGCCTATTCTGGATATTTCACATGAATGGAATCACAAACGTGGTCTTTTGTGATTGGCTTCTTTCACTTAGGGTAGAGTTTTCAGGATTCATCCATGTTGTAGTATTAGTACTTCTTTTGTATTACCAAATGTTGTAATAGTCCATTGTGTATATATGCCAAATTTTGTTTATCCATTCATCAATTGACATCAAACATCTGGATTGTTTCTACTTTTTGGCTGCTATGAATAATGCTGCTGTGAATATTTGTATACAAGTTTTGGAATGGACATGGGTTTTAAAAATTTCTCTTGCATAGATACCTGTGAGTGGAATTTCTGGGTTATATAGTGACTTTATGGTTGATATTTTGAGAAACTGCCAAACTGTTTTTCAGAATGAGTGTACCATTTTACAATCCAACCAGCAATGTATGAGAGCCCCAATTTATTCACAGCTCACCAATACTTGTTATTGTCTTTTCTTATGTTAGCCATTTTAGTAGATGTGACATGGTTTCCTAATACATGAAAGATTTTGGTTTTGATTTGCATTTTTCTAATGACTGATGTTGTTGAACATCTTATGTTACGATCAGAGAATGTAAGCCTGTCAATTCCCAACATTAAAACATTTATCAGATTTTTTGGTGGCCAAGTTATCTGAAGGAATTTTGTAAAAGTTCCATTACTATAAGAGAAGAAAGTATATTTTCCCTCTTGTTTTGGTATAACATCCTTTTTATGTTTTTAAAATTTAACTTATTCATGCCTTTTATTTTATTTTACTCCTTATTTATTTTACTTTCAATTTTCCTCTTCATCCCATTCTTACTTCTGTTGTCTTAAGTTCCTCTTCTTTTTAAGTAGATATTTTTCATTTCTTAACAAGAATGACTGAATCTACAGTGCCTCTAATAATTGATCAGAATAAAATTGTACCTCAACTTGGACACAGAGACACTAGTTCCCTCAATGAGGAAACAGTTTTACCTCTGGATATTTTTGAGTTAATTAAAAAACTTTAGTCCCAGGCTATTAATATTTTTCTTATAGCGTGTCTCTTCTGTCTCAAGAAATTTTACTTAACTTTTTAATTCTGAACTCAGGGTCATATTTTCACCATCTGTTAAACAGAACCACATTTATTTTGAACCTACCATGGAAAAGGTATCATGTGATATAACTTTGACAACGTGAACTTTGGAGCCTGGTGACTGGGTTTGACTTAACACCACTAAACCTCTAATTCTGTATGCATAAAGTGAAATAATAATGATTTTAACAACACATAGATGAAAGGTTTGTTGTGCAAATTACCTGCTTCTGCACATTACATGTTTCCTTATAACAATACTTGCTAACATGTATTAAGTGTTTACCTGGGGCCAGTTCAGTGCTAAGTACCATTGAAACATAATCTCATCTAATTTTCATAGCCACTTGAGATATAAATATTTCAAATTCATTTTCAAAAATAAACCTGAAGAAGCTTTTTCATGTTCTCATAGCTAAAAGTTGGCAGAGCTAGAATTTAAACCTTTATTAATTTTAGTCCAAATCTCATGCTCTTGCTCATATTCTATTTTAATTGATAAGCAGAATATGTGTTTCTTGGACTTTATCTACCTCACAGTATCCAGTGCAGTGAACTGTACTTTGGTTCCCCCAGGAGATGTCTGTGTAGTGAGTGCTATCTGCCTCTGATCATATGGACACTGTCTTTCCAGGGTTCTTGGAGTCTCTGCAGAGTCCCTGGGCCAGATCTCATAGTGAAGGCTGCAGGATCTTCCTTCTGACCCCAGCAGTCCCCGTTGAGTCCACTGATTCCACTGGAATTATAGAGTTATCAGCAAGAAAGCCCCAGGGCTGACGTCCAAGTCCGTCGGGAACATGCCAGCTAATGAGGACGCTCCCCAGCCAGGGGAACATGGCAGTGCCTGTGAGGTGAGGAGGAGGAAGAGGTGCCCAGGGGTTGGAATTCATCCAGAGCCCTGAAGGAAAGATACTATCTCATAGTTTTCATTTCTAGTACTTTTTTTACCAGGCAGGGAAATTTCCTCCACCCCCATTTGTATTGGTCATTTATTTCCCTTTTGTGAATTTCCTTCTCCTGTCCATTGCTGATTTATTTATCTTAGCTTATGGATTTTAAAAGAGGCTTTTGAAAATACTCAGGTTAATAGCCCTTTATCATTCTTGCATATTTTTATGAATATTTGTTGCCACTTCGTAATTTGCAATTAGCTCTTAGTTTCATTTAATCAAATAGTTCTCTAAGTCTTGTTTAAAAAAAAAAAAAAAAAACCTCTTCCATGCTTTGTTTTCTGCCAGATTCCAGCTCCCCAGAAGCAAGCACCCTTACTCTTTTTAATAGTTTTAAAGAATGTTTGGGTGTTATCTATTGGCTTTCCACTATGGAAGATAGAGATTGAGCTTTTCTTTACTCCCCCACTCACGTACCCATTTCCTAACCCCACCTCCCTAAGATAGGTATATCATTGTTTTGGTGAGATTCATGGTCGGTGTTGATCATTGAATCCCATGGTATCCATGCTGTGATGACTATTTCTACACAACTTTTTTCTTTTCCTTGGAATTAACAATTTTCTGTCTCAGTCATTTGTTTGCGTTACTATATACATATCAATCATTCAACTCCAAATTCTTCCCTGGTGTTTAGATCTCCTTTCTATATATTCAAACACATTAGGTGATAATCACAGTGATAATAATTAAAAGCAGTCATACAACATTTACTGCATGCCAAGCACTGTTACACATACTCTACGTGTGTTCACCCATCTTCACAACAACCTCATGAAGTAGGTGCCATTGTTATTATTATCTTTAGAGACAGAGTCTCACTCTGTTGCCCAGGCTGAAGTGCAGTGGCACAGTCATAGCTCACTGCAACCTCGAACTCCTGAGCTCAAGTGATCCTCCTACCTCAGCCTCCCAAGTAGCTGGGACTACAGGTCCGAGCCACCATGCCCAGTAAGTGCCATTATTATCCCCATGTCACAGAGCGGAAAACTGGGGCATAGGAGAAAACTGGGGCACAGAGAAAAACCGTTTGGCCCAGGTTTACACAGTAAATAGCCAGTAATAGGTGGGGCTGCTCTCACTTCTGGGCATCCTTGTCTTCTCTTTGAAGCAATCTCTCCTGGAGCTTGACTTGCTAAAGTCTGGACTGGTGACTTTCTCAGTTTGATACAGAGCTGTTACCTTGGTGTCTTCCTTTTACTATCTCCCAGGAAATCCCCTTGATTTCTCTCTTGGGTCAGATCTGTTTCCTGGAGCTTGTGTCTTCCTCTTTCTTGGCTTGCCCCTTCATTTTGTGGGGAGCACATCCTCCAGTATATCCTTGAAAATGGATGCCCGACAGGTACATTTTATGAAACTTTGCATGTCTGAAAATGTCATGTAGAAATATATTTACTGAATACATATAACTGTATAAATTTATGTGTAGAAATATAAATATGAATGCCATGGAAATATACCTATTTGATCCTGACACTAAACTTGTCTTTTTGGCTGAGAATAGAATTCTAGATTGGAAGTAATTTTTTTTTTTTTTGAGATGGAGTCTCACCCTGTCGCCCAGGCTGGAGTGCAGTGGTGTAATCTCGGCTCACTGCAACCTCCGCCTCCCGGGTTCACACCATTATCCTGCCTCAGCCTCCCGAGTAGCTGGACTACAGGCACCCACCACCACACCTGGCTAATTTTTTTGTATTTTTAGTAGAGACAGGATTTCATCGTGTTAGCCAGGATAGTCTCGATCTCCTGACCTTGTGATCTGCCCGTCTCAGCCTCCCAAAGTGCTGGGATTATAGGAGTGAGCCACCGTGCCCAGCCTAGAAATCATTTTTATGCCCTATTTGAAAGCCCGTCCAAAGTCTTCCTAGGCCTTTTCTACTCACACGTACATTTTCTCTGCTTTTCTAAAACTCTTTTTATTTGGTTTTCGATGCTGCTTTGTAAAAATTATTTGCTTTACTGATATCCATTTCTATCTCTTTTGCTCTCCCTTTAGTAGTATTTTTAAAAAAACTTTATCTTCCAAACCTTCTTTTCTATCTCTTATTAATGCTGTTACATTTTTTAAGTAGCTCTTTTTGTCTTCAGAATATTCCCGTGCTATTTTTGTTTTATAGATGCAGCATCATATCATTCTAAAGATAGTAGTAGTAGTTTTTTAAAAAACGTAATTTTTTGAATAGTAATATAGAAAAATGACTCAAAAAATTAAAGACATATAAAAAGCTATACAGGTTAAGTATCCCTAATCCAAAAATACAAAATCCAAAATGCTCCAAAATCCAAAACTTTTTGAGCACTGACATGACATTCAAAGGAAATGCCCATTTGGATTTTGGATTTTCAGATTAGGGATACCCAACCTAAGTATAATGCAGATATTCTAAAATCTGAAAAAAATCCAAAATCCCAAACACTTCTAATCCCAAGCATTTTGGATAAGGGCTACTCAAGCTCTATGGTCTAAATTCTCTTATCCATCTTTCTCCTGTCTGCTCAGCTCTCTCTAATACATATAACCAGGTTAGTTAGTTTTTCTCTGTATGATTAGGGTTTCTTTATGCAAATAACAGCAGCTGAGAACACGTTCTTATTTTCTCCTTTTTATGTCACAGAAGGTAGCCAATTAAATAAATTTTTATCAATTTTTGTTAATTTAAAATATTTCAGTGAAATATAATATGGATTATAAGCAATGCTGCTAGGAACATTCTTCATCATGTCTCCGTGCACATGTGTACACCCTCTCTTAAATATATACAGGGGGGTGAATGGGTCATAGTTATGCTTAAAAACGTCTTTATTGTGACATATTACATACCTACAGAAAAACACACAGAACAGGCATGTATGGCCAAGTGAGTTATCCTTCCATAGGCCTAGAAAGAGTCCATAGTTAGCATTCCACAATCCCTCTACTCCCAGAGCTAACTACTACCCTGACTTTTATGATAATCACTTCCCCAAAGAAAATCACAGCTGGGCGCGGTGGCTCACACCTGTAATCCCAGCACTTCAGGAGGCTGAGGTGGATGGATCACCTGAGGTCAGTCAGGAGTTCAAGACCAGCCTGTCCAACATGGTGAAACCCTGTCTCTACTAAAAATACAAAAATTAGCCGGGCATGGTGGCAGGCGCCTGTAATCTCAGATACTTGGGAGGCTGAGGCAGGAGAATTGTTTGAACCCAGGAGGCAGAGGTTGCAGTGAGCTAAGATCGCGCCATTGTACTCCAGTCTGGGTGAAAAAAGTGAGACTCCGTCTCAAAAAAAAAAAAAAAAAGAAGAAAATTGCAATCCACAGAGTGGGAGAAGATATAAACAACAGAGGACTTATACCCAGAATATATAAAGAACAACAAAACAACAAGAAAAAGCAGAATACCCACTAGTCAGAGGCCTTCTTGAACAGATATGTAACAGATGAAGATATTCAGATGGCTATTAGACACGTGAGACAGTGCTCAATCTCATTTTTCATCAGGGAAATGCAAATTTCAACCACAATGTAATACAACTACTCCTTACCACCACCACCAGAATGGCTATAATTTAGAACACTGACAATGACAAGTGTTAATGAGGAGGAGGAGCACTGCTGATGAGAATGTAAATTGGTACAATCTCTGGGGACCTTTTAGCCTTATTCATCCATGCGTATGTAGACCATATGAGGAAACAGTTCTAGGAAAACACCCACCAGAAATCCTTGGCTGATGCACCAGGACCCATGTATAAATGCTCACTGTAGCGTTACTTGTAACAGCCAGAAACTGGAAATAATGCAAATGCCCATCAATAATAGAGTGGGGCCAGGTGTGACAGCTCATACTCATAATCCCAACACTTTGAGAGGCTGAGGCAGGAAGATCATTAGAGGCCAGGAGTTCAAGACCAGCCTGGGCAACATAGTGAGACCCCATCTCTAAAAAAAAAAAAAAAGAAAGAAAAAATTTAAAAAATAGAATGGATAAATAAATTGAACATAATGTTGAGTGAAAGAAGGTAGACACCAAAGAATTTATTGTGTTTCAATTTATATGAAGTTTTAAGACAGGAAAAGCAAAAGCATATAGTATAGAGGGGTACATTTGTAGGTGATAAAACTTGAAAGCAAAGTGAGGAAGTGCTCACCATCTGAGGCAGAATAGTGGCTTTCTTGACCAGGGGCATTGCAGGGAGGGAGGGAAGGAGGCATGAGAAAGGCTTCCGAAAAAATGTGCCCTCCAGTTTTGACCCCAGTAGCCCATATATTCTTTCCCAAGACAGATACAGATAGTCTGTCCATACAAACGCATGCAATAAACAGAAATATTAGCATACAAAATTTCCAGCACTTGCTTTTCTCCCTTAACAATAAAGCTTGGTGATTATTCAATGTCACTACATGTAATGAGTTACCTCATTCCTTTACAAGGCCACGTCTTATTCTATTATATGAATATATCAAAATATGCTAACCAGTTTTCTATTAATAGACATTTAAAGGGTTTCTAATCTTTTGCAATTGTATAGAACACTGCAATGAATATCCTTATACAAATCTTAGTTAGCACAAGAGAGAGTATGTTTAAAGAGAAATTTCTCCAAGTAGAATTCCCAGGACAGATGATATATACATTTTTACTCTTTTCATTTTGTTTTGTTTACACATTTTTATTCTTAATAGATATGGAAAAATTGCCTGCCTTGTGGGTTGTGTCAGTTGTATGAGTGTCTGTTTTCACCATACCCAAGCAACACAGTGTCTTGTCATATTCGTTTTTTCTTTTTGGCCAGTCTGGTAGGTCACAACACAGTATCTCAGTATAGATTTAATTTGCATTTCTCTTGTGGCCAAGGTTGAATATATGTGACTGTGTTTAAAGAGCCATTTATATGATTTTTTTCTGAGACATTTTAAAATTTCCTTTTCCCATTTTTTTCTATTAGGTTGTTGCTATTTATGGAAGGATGTTACATGTGTCCCAGTTATTTTTCCCAACTTCCCATTTGTCTTTTAAATGAAAATGTTAGTGTTTTCTCTGTGCATTGAGTTTATGAATCTTTTCTGTTCTCCAAGTTTTGTATCATAACTAGAAACGCCTTCCTCATTGTTCCCCATTGCTTAGCGGTATTTGGGGGAAAAAAAAACTCTTATATTTTCTATTTAATATTTAATTGTTTTTAGTTTTTACTTTTACAGCTGCGACTAGCTGGATTGTTTTTGCTGTTGTTGTAAAGCCTTAGCCAGGGATCTATCTTAATTTTTCTTCAAGATGCCTACACATTTGTCCCAACACCATTTATTGAATAATCTATATTTCCCCCCCAACATGCAATACTACATTAGCATATACAGGCATACCTTGGAGATATTGCAGGTTCGATTCCAGACCACTGCAATAAAGCGAGTATCTCAGTAAAGAGTTAAAAAATTTTGTGGCTTCCCACATAAAAGTTATGTTTATAGTATGCTATAGTCTATTAAGTGTACAATAGCATTATGTCTAAAAACTGTGTATATACCTTAATTAAAAAATACTACTACAAAATGCTAACAATCACGTAAGCCTTTGGTGGGTCATAATCTTTTTGCTGGTGAAAGGTCTTGCCTTGATGCTGATGACTGCTGACCGATCAGGGTGGTGGTTGCTGAACATTGGGGTGGCTATAGCAATTTAAAAAAATAAGACAACAATGAAGTTTGCCACATCAATTAACACTTTCCTTCCTGAAAGATTTCTCTGTACTATACAACACTGTTTGATAGCATTTTATCCACAGTAGAAATCCTTTCAAAATTGGAGTCAGTCCTCTCAAACCCTGCCCCTGCTTTCTTTCAGTTTATGTAATATTCTAAATCACTTGCTGTCATTTCAACACTGTCCACAGCATCTTCACTAGGAGTAGATTCTGTCTCAAGAAATCATGTTCTTTGCTTATCCATAAGAAAAAACTCCTCATCCATTAAAGTTTTATCATGAGATGGCAGCAGTTCAGTCACATCTTCAGGCTTCACTTCTAGTTCTCTCGCTATTTCCACCATCTCTGTAGCTATTTCCTCTAGTAACGTCTTGAATCCCTGAAAGTCATCCATGAGGGTTAGAATCAAGTCTTTCCAGACTTCTGTTATTGCTGATATTTTAATCTCCTCCCATGAATCGTGAGTGTTCTTAATGGCTTCTAGAATGATGAACTGTTTACAGGAGGTTTTCAATTTACTCTGCCCAGATTCATCCAAGGAATCACCATCTATGGCAGCTATAGTCTTACAAAACATATTTCTTAAATAACACTTGAAAGTTGAAATTACTCTTTGATCTATGGGCTCCAGAATCATGTTGTGTTAACAGGCATGAAAACAACATGAATCTCCTTGTACATCTCTATCAGAGCTCTTTGGTGACCAGGTGCATTATCAGTGAGCAGTGATATTTTGTAAAAAATCTTTTTTGTCTAGCAATAGGTGTCAAGAGTGGTCTTAAAATATTCAGTAAGCTATGCTGTAAACAGATGTGTTATCATCCAGGCTTTGTTGTTCCATAATTCTTTTTTTATTTTTTTTGAGATGGAGTCTCGCTATGTTGCCAGGCTGCAGTGCAGTGGCGTGATCTTGGCTCACTGCAACCTTGCCTCTGCCTCCTGAGTTCAAGCGATTCTCCTGCCTCAGCCTCCCAAGTAGCTGGGACTACAGGCACATGCCACCATGCCCAGCTAATTTTTGTAATTTTAGTAGAAACAGGGTTTCATCATGTTGGCCAGGATGGTCTCAATCTCTTGACCTTGTGATCTGCCCGCCTCGGCCCCCCAAAGTGCTGGGATTATAGGCGTGAACCACCGCCCACCTTGGCCCCCCAAAGTGCTGGGATTACAGGTGTGAGCCACCGCGCCTGGCCGATTTGGCATAATTCTTAAGGATCTTAGGATTTACAGAATGGTAAATGAGCATTGGCTTCACCGTTTTTGTTGTTGTTTGTTTGTTTGAGACAGGGTCTCACTCTGTCAGTCAGGCTGGAGTGCAGTGATGTTATCATAGCTCACTGTAACCTTGAGCTCCTGGGCTCAAGGAATCCTGCCTTAGCCTCCTGAGTAGCTGGGACTACAGGCATGTGCCACTGTGCCTGGCTAATTTAATTTTTTTTTTTTTTTTTGAGATGGGGTCTTGCTATGTTGCCAGGACTGATCTCAAACTCCTGACCTTAAGCAGTCCTCCCACCTCAACCTCCCAAAGTGCCGGGATTACTGGTGTGAGCCACCATGGCTGGCTGGCTTCAACTTAAAGTCACCAGCTACATTAGTCCCTAACAAGAGAGTCAGCCTGTCCTTTGAAGGTTTGAAGCCAGGCATTTACTTCTCTTCTGTAGTTGTGAAAGTCCTAGCTGGCATGTTCTTCCAATATAAGGCTGTTTAATCTGCACTGAAAATCTGTTGTTTAGTGTAGCCACCTTCATCAATTATTTTAGCTAGCTCTTCTGGATAACTTGCTACGTACAGCTTCTATGTTAGCACTCGAGCACTTGCTACTTCACCTTGTGCTTTTTATGTTATGGAGATGGCTTCTTTCCTTAAGCCTCATGAACCAACCTCTGCTAGCTTCAAACTTTGCTTCAGCAGCTTCCTCACCTCTCTCAACCTTTGCAGAATTGAAGAGAGTTCAGGCTTTGTGCTGGAGTAGGTTTGGTTTAATTAAGGGAATGTTGTGGCTGGTTTGGTCTCCTTTCCAGACCACTCAAACTTTCTTCATATCAGCAATAAGTCTATTTCACTTTCTTATCTTTCATGTGTTCACTGGAGTAGGACTTTTAATTTCCTTCAAGAATTTTTCCTTTGCATTCACAACTTGTCTGATTGGTGCAAGAAGCCTAGCTCTTCAGCCTAGCTTGGCTTTCAACATTCCTTCCTCAGTAAGCTCAATCATGTCTAGCTTTTGATTTAAAGGGAGAGACATGTGACTCTTCCTTTCACTTGAATACTTAGAGACCATAGGTTATTAATTGGCCTAATTTCAATATTGTGTCTTAGGGAGTAGGGAGGCCGGAGGAGAGGGCGAGACAGGGAACAGGCCAGTAGGTGGAGCAGTCAGATCACACACAGCATTTATCAATTCAGCTCACCATCTTCTATGGGCATGGTTTGTGGTGCCCCGAAACGACAACAATAGTAACATCTAAGATCACTGATCACAGATTATCATAACAGATATAATAATAGGCCGGGTGCAGATATAATACAGGCTGGGTACACCTGTAATCCCAGCACTTTGGGAGGCGAAGGTGGGCGTATCACGAGGTCAGGAGTCCAAGACCAGCCTGGTCAAGATGGTGAAACCCCGTCTCTACTAAAAATACAAAAAAATTAGCCAGGCACGGTGGCGGGTGCCTATAATTCTAGCTACTCGGGAGGCTGAAGCAGAGAATTGCTTGAACCCAGGAGGCAGAGGTTGCAGTGAGCCGAGATCACGCCAGTGCACTCTAGCATGGGTGACAGAGTGAGACTCTGTCTCAAATAAAAAATAAATAAATAATTAAAAATAAAAAATAACCAAATCTTCCACCTTAAAAAAAAGAGAAGAAACCGATATAATAATAATGAAAATGTTTGCAATATTGTGAGGATTACCAAAATCTGACATAGAGACATGAAGTGAGTACATGCTGTTGTACAAATGGTTCCAATAGACTTGCTCTATCAGGGTTGCCACAAACCTGCAATTTACAAAAAACACAATAATCTCTGAAGTGCAGTAAAGTGCAATGAAACCATGTATGCCTGTGCATACATTCCAAGATATAACTCTGAGTATATTGGGTATATTTCTGAACCTTATCCTGTTCCACTGAGCTAATAGTCATAATCTTTATTATTCTAATTTCTCTATATTCATAATTTCTTCTAATAGATGATAGGGCTGCCTCTGATTACCCTTTTTTTCAGGAATTTACTGCTTTCTTGATTGCTTTCTTTTTTGTACACAATTTATAATTCACTTACCAAATTTAAAAATAATTATATTGCCATTGCAAATGAACTTGCATTAAATAGGGCCATTTGCTTCTTTATGATAATTCAGATTTCCTACTAAAGAATTGAGTATGGGCAGGGTGTTGTGGCCCATGCCTGTAATCCCAGCACTTAGAGAAGCTGAGGCAGGTGGATCATTTGAGGTCAGGAGTTTGAGACCAGCCTGGCCAACGCAGTGAAACTCTGTCTCTACTAAAAATACAAAAATTAGCCAGGCATTATGGTGCATGCCTGTAATCCCAGCTACCCAGGAGGCTGAGGTACAAGAATTGCTTGAATCCAGGAGGTGGAGGTTGCAGTAAGCCGAGATCACGCCACTGCACTCCAGCCTGGGGAAAAAAAAAAGAATTGAGTATGTTTGCTTTTTTTCAAGTAATCTTTGCATTTCCAATTAATGTGTTAACATTTTCTTCAAACATGTTTTGACATCAGTTTTTGTTTTTATTTTCTAAATGGAAAAAATACAAACATATATGAATGTATAGCATTATAAATTGAAACTAAAATTACAATTATTCCCATAGAAGAGATATTTGAAAGAAAGTAAGTGAAAGGAAAAGCAAAGAATCCTATGATTCTCTTATTCTTTTTCAGAAGAATATAGATATTGATAGACCTTGGGAGAGAAACATGCATATAATTCTGGTCTTATGTTGGGATGAGTGATAAGGCTAAATGTAGAATGAATAGTAATTTTCAAATGAGCATTAAGGGGGAAAACACCAAAAATTTTATGTGCCAAGGAAATTAAAGGAAACCAAAAGAAATATTTAAATAGCAGAAATTCATCCTAGTGTTCCAATAATTACATATGGGTTAAAATCATTCATTAAACGACAAACATCATCTGATAGGAAAAAACAACTGAAAATTCCCCAAGGTCCAGCATTGTTTTATAAATGTGAGTTACATTTGAAATTAAAAGACCCAGCCAGGCGTGGTGGCTTATGCCTGTAATCTCAGCACTTTGGGAGGCCGAGGCAGGCGGATCACCTGAGGTGATCTAGGCCAGACTGGTCAACATGGCGAAACCCCATCTCTACTAAAAATACAAATATTAGCCGGTGCTCACCTATAATCCCAGCTACTTGGGAGGCTGAGGCAGAAGAATTGCTTGAACCTGGGAGGCAGAGGTTGGCAGAGGTTGCAGTGAGCTGAGATCACGCCACTGCACTCCAGCCTGCGTGACAGAGCGAGACTCCTTCTCGAAAAAAAAAAAAAAAAAAAAAAAGACCCCAGAAAATATGAAAACGAAGGGGGATAGAAAATGATAGACTTGGCCAAAAAACACCAATAGAAGCCTGTGGCTGCAATTTTAAAACCTGAGCAGAGGGAATATAAGGTGAAAAACATCACAAGGTATGAAAGTAGATGGTTCTTCAAACTGTGAAATATCAAGAATTATAACATTTATCAACACATATATAGCTAATGATATATCCTTAAACTATGTAAAACTGAAACTAGGCGGAATAGTTAATTTGACCACTAGCCACTTTAACCCACCCTTTTCAGAAACTAGATGATGAAGCAAAGAAAAAAAGTTTTTAAAGCTTTGCTGTAATATGGATCATCACACAGAGCATGAAAGCATGATAAAAATAAAGAGCAGCTAGTGAAAAATAAATATTCTCTATACACATTAAAATATTTTACATAAATATGTTTAAAGAGAAAGCATAAATCATCTTACAAAATACATACAAATAAGCATCAGGAGGCACATTTCAAGGTTTATGCAGTAAAGCTAAACTTACAGGTGGATGGAAAATTATAGGCTTGAATGTCCATTTATTCCTTTCCTATACCCATGAACTTTCCTTCCTGTTAGAAAGAAATGATCTTTCCACTGAACCCTTTCCCCTCCCTTCCAGTTATCTCCTCTCTTTCCTATCACATCACTTTTCCCCTTCTATGCTGGGCCATTCTCACAAGCATGCAACATGCAGAAATATTTTCCATCTGAAAAAATCTGCCCTTGACCCCTCATCCACTCCCAGCCAAGGTGTTTCACCAGAGGAATAAGTAATTCCTGCAAGCTCACTGACAAAACCTGTGATTTGCAAAAAAGTTTAATGTCTTCTCCTTTAGGTGGGTTTTGGGCCAGGGACACGTTTCCTCAAAGTGGGGCGAGGCTGGGGATTACTCCCCTATAATCTCTGTGATACACTTCTTTGCAGGTCCTGGCAATCTCAATTATGCAAACCCCTGACCCTCAATTCTTCCCCTTTTATTCTGTAAGCTGCCATTCTTACTACCAAGGGTCTCTCATACTTTCTGCCAATGTTGTGGTATAATAGCCTGCTAAAGAGAACATCAGCAATTACAGATCAGCCTTACTCGTGAATAGTGATGGAACAGTTATAAATGAAATACCACCAAGTAGAATCCATCAATTCCTTTAAAAGTCACTCATTCTGACTATGTGGTCCAATATTATAAAATCTATAATCCACCATATTAACATGTCATCAGAGAAAAGCAATGTCACAAAATTCAACATCCATTCTTGATTTTAAAAAGTATCGGCCGGGCGCAGTGGCTCATGCCTGTAATCCCAGCACTTTGGGAGGCCGAGGCGGGTGGATCACCTGAGGTCAGGAGTTCGAGACCAGCCTGACCAACATGGAGAAACCCCGTCTCTACTACAAATACAAAATTAGCTGGGCCTGGTGGCACATGCCTATAATCCCAGCTACTAGGGAGGCTGAGGCAGGAGAATTGCTTGAACCTGGGAGGTGGAGGTTGCGGTGAGCCGAGATCGTGCCATTGCACTCCAGTCTGGGCAACAACAGTGAAACTCTGCCTCAAAAAAAAAAAAAAAAAAGTATCAAAGTTGAGCATCCCACACTTCCAGTTCCTTCCCCAAACTCACCCTAGGGATTGTCACTGAAGTAGTGAAGGCTAATTAAGAACATCCAGAACTCTTCATTTGGGATTGAGTCCTTTATAAGTCGTCTTCCTTTGTCTTGTCTTACACTTTTCCAGAATTTGGCTGATTAAGATGAAGACCATGCCTCCTTTCTTTTGGTACTCCCTTATACACTGATGATGTTCAGAATGTTTTATTTTAGATTGAGTCTTTTATCTTTATAAAGTGTCTTCCTTTGTCTTGTTACATTCTTTTGCACCGGAATTCTACTCTGGTTGATATTAAGATGGAAGCCTTGCTTCCCTTCTTTTGGCTTTTTCTAATACACCTTTGCTTATCCTTTTACCATCATTCTGAATCTTTGTTCATTTTTCTATATGATATGTAAAAGATGTGTTTTATATTATACTTTCTAATTTTAATGTTCTTTTTTAATATGTTTCATTATATACTCTATTTTGCTTTGTTTTTTGTTCTTTCTAATAATCTGAAAGGGTTGGCCGGGCATGGTGGCTCATGCCTGTAATCCCAGCACTTTGGGAGGCCGAGGCAGGCGGATCACCTGAGGTCGGGAGTTTGAGACCACCCTGACCAACATGGTGAAACCCTGTCTCTACTAAAAATACAAAATTAGCCGGGTGTGGTGGTGCATGCCTGTAATCCCAGCTACTTCGGAGGCTGAGGCAGGAGAATTGCTTGAACCCGGGAGGCAGAAGCTGTGGTGAGGCGAGATCGTGCCATTGCACTCCAGCCTGGGCAACAAGAGCCAAACTCTATCTCAAAAACAAAAAACTAGAAAAGAAAGGAAAAGAAAGGTTTAAATTATTTTTTTTTTTTGTTCTTTAAGTGGTTCCCTTTATAACATTAATTTTATAAATTATAATTAATATTCTTCTTATTATAACAGTATCTATTAACTGTCCACCTTGAGTAGTGACAAGATTTGTATATATTGTTTCAAGAATTCTTTTATTAGTTTTCCTTCAGCCTTATATTTGAAGGCTTATCAGTTCAACTTGCCTGGGTCAACTTTTTAAGAACAAATTACATACTGATTTTCCTCTCTTCCATATTTCTATCATTTTTTCCTATTATATTTTGAAGTATTTGTTGATTTGTACTTCATTTTGTTTACTGGCCATAATCCTTTCTTTGTTCCTACCTGCTTTGACAGGAACTGTTAAAGACATTCATACCTGTATTGATTTTTTTTATCACTTCAAATGGTCATGTCAATGTCTTTTCAAAGTTGATGACTTCAAATCAGAATCCAAATAAGGTCCACACATTTGTTCCTATGTCTCTGTCAAGAACTGTGAAGAGTCTGAGATTTTTACCCTACTTGTGAGCTAATGAATTAGCCTGCCACAGTGTCCTGGATGCTGGCAAAAGAGATATGAAACTCTGGGCTAGAGTAAAGGACTTTATTACTCACGGCAGTCGTGGTAGCTAGAGTCTTAATATTTGTGCCAGCTCCCCAAGCCCCGATTCCTCCAGGGTGATGTGAAGAGACCCAGGTGATGCACAGTGGATCGCTTAGGTATCCTGAGTCTTTTATACTGAATAGTAAGCAACCTTGTCCTTTGCTCTGGAGGGAGACACAATATATTTCCAAGGCTGTTTGCTCTGGAAACATCCTCGAAAAGATGGCCTGGAACAAAAGGCAATGTGGCATAATAAAAAATATATATTTGGTCTCTGCTGCTGGTTCCTGGCACAGAGCTCTGAAAACTCTTGTAATTTCCTGAGTGGATAGGGGTGCTAGGAACATCTGTTGTTCTAATATTTGGTCTTTGATCCTGGTTCTTGACACAGAGCTCCTAATCCCATGTAATTTCCTGGTGATAGGAGCATCTTTTGTTCTAATGAGATGACTTTTGATGGGCTCCTGGATAGCTTCAGGAGCAGGGCTGATCACCAGAAAGACCAAGCCGTGATTAGAAACTTGGAACTTTCAGCCTCACCCTCGTCCTCTGGGGAGGGAAGAGGGGCTGCAGATTGAGATAATCATCATGCCTATGTGATGATGTATCCATAAAAATCCCTATAAACCAATCCCTGATTTATAGCCAGTTGGCCAGAATTACGGAGGCCTGGACTTGTGATTGGTGTCTGAAGTGGGACAGTCTTGTGGGACTGAACCTTAACTTGTGGGCATATTAAATTATAGAACACCTGTTGGAGTCTACAAAAGATGTGGTTTGGAGAACACATGGAGGTGCTGGGTGGGTGGCACGCCCGGAGAGGACGCAGAAGCTCCACGCCCCTTCCCACATACCTTGCCCTATGTATGTGGATAGGGGTGCTAGAAACATCTGGTGTTCTAATATTTGGTCTTTGACCCTGGTTCTTGATACAGAGCTCCTAATCCCATGCAGTTTCCTGGGTGGTAGGAACATCTTTTCTTCTAATCAGGCTGTTAATCTGGCTGTTCATCTGTGTCTTTTGTAATATTCTTTATAATAAACTGGTAAATGTAAAGTGTTTTACTGAGTTCTATGAGCTATTCTAGCAATTATTGAACCTGAGGAGGAGTTTGTGGGAATCCCCAATTTATAGCCAGTTAGTGGGAAGTACGGGAGACCTGGACTTCTGATTGGTGTCTGAAGTGGGGACAGTCTTGTGTGACTGAGCCTTAACCTGTGGGTGTCTGTTCCAACACTGGGTAGTTAGTTCAGTATTAAAGTGTGGAACATCTGTTAGAGTCTGCAAAGAAGTGCTTGGTGTGGAAAACCCCACACATTTGGTGTCAGAAATGTTCTGTGTGAGTGGAAGGAAAAACAGTTGTTTTTTTTTTTTCCCTTTTTCAGGCAGTCAGTGCCTGTCCTCACAAGATCTGCAGAAATGTGAGAGCCCCGTAGAGAACTATCTCACAATATCTCCCCGTTTCTACACTCTCTTTGATTCTGTACATGTTCCCATGAGTACACTACACTACTCCACTGGCTACTTTAATTATTCTGACAGTCAGAGGCTAGGGCCAAATCTGTGCAATTTGTCTCATGCAGCACTTAATTAAGGGTTTATCAGCAGTGCTTCAAGCAGCAGTCTGGCCAATACTGGGTCAATGCCAGCAATACTGGGCCAATCCCCAGTATTTTCCTCAACTGTAACCCTTAGGGTCCCAGGCCCAACCAGCTGAACAAATCCCATAAACCACTAAGGTCTGTCTCCCTGATAAAACCAGGTGTTTTTCTCCTTAACTTTCTAGCTTGACCTTTCTACTTGGCCTCAGGCACAAATCCAGGTAACAGGATGTATTAATATTAGCAATCGCACAAAATCTGTCTTGGCCCCAAAGGGCAATTTTGTCATCCATAACGACCTTGGACAGCAAATTGGGGCTGACCAGAATGTTTCCTCGGCCAAGGTAGCATTATTGATCACCTCGACTAAAATCAGGGACAGATTTGCTACCACCTTTTCTAACTGGATGATTCCTGTCATGGGAATAACTGCTTGCAGGGTACACATAAATAACAAGCCAGTTTATCGCTCTAGGAAGTTCTTCCTAGCAACAATGGGTAGCCTTGTTTTGGTAAGGTCTCAAGAGTCATTTGAGGGTTTCGTGAACCCCTGGTAGTGATTCCTTACACACTTGCAGGTCTCTAATGAGCCCCACTCAAGGTGCAAATCACCATATTTTGGGAGGAAACAAGTTAATGTCTGACTTCCACACAAAGAGTACAATCTCAGCTGGGCGCGGTGGCTCATGCCTGTAGTCCCAGCACTTTGGGAGGCCCGAGGCAGGCGGATCAGCAGTTCGAGACCAGCCTGGCCAACATAGTGAAACCCCATCTCTACTAAAAATACCAAAAAAAATTAGCCGGGCGTAGTGGCGGGTGCCTATCATCCCAGCTACCCAGGAGACTGAGGCAGGCGAATCACATGAACCTGGGAGGCAGAGGTTGCAGTGAGCCAAGATCACGCCATTGAATTCCAGCCTGGGTGGCAGTGCAAGACTCCATCTCAAAAAAAAAAAAAAAAAAAAAAAAAGAAAGAAAGAAAGAAACTACAATCTCAGGGTGACCCTGGGAAGAAAGTGTTGTTTAAAACTGAGGGGGCTCCCTAAATGGGAACCATAGCAGTCCAGGGACACAGGGTGAGAGTACCTCCAATGTGATCTCACAGCCCACGGATAGTCTTTAATTATTTAAGATAAAAACCAAGAAATGTAAGAAATTGAATGTATTCAGGCTACTGCAATAAAGAGAGTGCCTTAGATTTGGAGATCAGAGTGTCTGAGAGGGGTGGTTTTGAATTTTACTTTTGTAGGGAAGAGTAGACAGGTTTGAGTGGGGAGAGTTCCAGTGTGGAGGTGGGTTGTTGTTTTTGCATTCAGGGGAAGCCCTAGTCAGCTGAACAGGGAAATGTTTATCTTTGTGGCTAGCTAGTTTCAGGAAAACAAGCTTCCAATCTCAGGTAATCATTCATGAGACACAGAACAGGACGTTGGAGGGTCTGTCTCAGGCGTTTTGGCAGGTTCAGGCAAAAAGAGAGTGGTCTGTTTGGCTTTTTCACAGGTAACCCCAGGAGTCATGAAAAAGAGTAGACAGCAAGCTTTATCTAAGCCACGTGGGGGAGAGGGGTCTTTTGCAGTCAGTTTCCAGAACATGAAATGGGGAGGGGTGGTTCTTAACTGTTGCTATTTTCAGGGCTCAGGTGGAATTCAACGTTGTCAGACCCCTTGTTCAAGGCAGCTATAAGGTTGTCCTTGAACAACTGTCTGGAAATGAGGCTACTGGGGATACCAGTTCTACACCATTGTCAGTCTAGATTTGATCTCCACAGGTAACTTTGTTGGCTCAGATTTGGCCTCTGGGCACGAAGTCAGTTGGCAGTGCAGTTGTTGTCAGGTCTGCTGGATTGTGATATATTGAATCATTTGTCGAGACTGGCTGCAGAGTGGCACTAAGACTCTGGGCAGGCTGCATCCCCAATTGCAAAGTGTAAGATTATACACAGGAGAAGGATTAGTAATCCCTGCCATCTAGCTCAAAGCTAAGATCTTCTACTTCCAAATTCTGGCCAGGAGAACATGCCCCATAGGCTGTTCATATGAACCTTAGAGAGGAAGTAGCCTTTCCCTGGAGTTTAGTGATTGACTATTCTACAAGGCCTGTGGTGTTCATCCAAGTAGAGCAAGAGGTGTTGGCTATGGTGCAGACACCTCCTTGACCAGCTAGGAGGAAGGCAAGAGCTACATGATTGTACTAATTTGAGCCAGTGAGTTTCAACTTATTTGCTATGTTATAGGGCAGAGGTGGTATCATATCATTTATTACTTCTGCAAGGGTTTAGGAGAGATTTGGAACTACTTTTTCTAATTGCATAATTCCTTGAGTGGGTAAAATCCTTATAGTGTGCATAAAGAGAAAATTGTTGATTCCCCTGGGGGGTTCTCCTGAATACCCTTTAGTTGTGTCATTTTGGAATGATTAAGTCTCCAGAGGGACATGTGGTTGACAGGTGAGGTGGTAGTTTTCAATATTTGGAGGTCCTGGACAAGGATTCCAAAGACACTGAAAAGATTAATGTCGGGAAGGCAGGTGTAGACTGGCTGGCCATATACAAAGTAGTACCATAGGGGTCACAGACAGTGTTTATGGTTTAGGAATTCTTCATAATGGTTGCAGTTAGTCAAGGGGTGGACCCCTCTGGAGGGCACAGTCTTTGTGTAAAATTGAACAAAGTCTATGAGGCTGATTGAGAAGTGGTGGAGGAGAAAATGGTGGATAAAAGCTCTGCTTTTATCCTTTGACTGATTTTTTTTTTCCTTTGACTGATTTTTTTTTTCCTTTGACTGATTCTGAGGAAGTGGAGTCTATTATAAATAATGTACTGGGATATTTTCTCTTTTCCTCTACCCTGTTTGGTTACAAATTATTGCTGGAGATTTCAAGAGAAGCATTAATTATGTTAGGAGATACAGTGTCATTACTATGTGGTGAAAGGTTGGGGTTGGTGAGGTGAGATGGTTTAATACCCATATGAACCATTAAGGGGAAATGGGATGTGCTAAGGGGAATGGCGATCAAATGTTGGTGCTGAAAGTGAAGTGAGGGTTGACACATCCAACAACTGGCGAGACTGCGAGTGGTAGCTGATTTGCTCCAGACGACCACCAGAGTAAGTGCCAGAGAACAGGCAAGTAGGCAGGGTAAAAGAAAAGTTTATTAACTAGCCAATGTGAAGGAGGGGCGAGGTTCACCGGTCTCCGGCGGCGGCCAAGGAAGTCGCTCCGGCGTTCTCCGACGAGGTTCCTGGGTCCCAGGTACGAGGAGGGGCCGAGGAAGTTCCCGCCGCGTGCCCGCCCGGAGGAACAGCTTTTATGTCCTGGGCCTGGGAGTGGGGGGGGGCAGTGGGCGGAACATAGGCGGGTCGGGGGCGGGGCGGTAGGCGAGGCTAGGTAGGTTTCAATTTTCTCCGTCAGACTGCGCCTGCACAGTCAACCTGTCTTTCCCCGGTGTGGGAAAGTTGACAATGAAGAACCCGGAAATGCGCCATTTTAGTCCCTTTGTTCTTTTGTTCCCTCCCTCCCTCCATCCAGACAGTCCAACCTTTTATTGATTATAGTGATAGGGGGCGTCGTTGTCTGTCTAGCTGCTTCCTGCTGTTAGGGGGCGTTGTTATGAGGGTCTATGGTTGGCACCTGGACATAGGGATGTAGGAGCATCTGGTTGAAGGCAACACGGGTGATCTCTTGAACTTTGGCTCGGAGAAATTTGATTAAAACAGGAGTGAAACATAAGACAGAGGATTAGTATGGGAATTAGGAATGGGAGCATCTGCTGTATTACCGGCAGCAGCCATACCAGTGGTCCGGGGGTGAAGGGGGTATTGTAGGTTTTTAATTCTGCTTTAATCCTGTTTAGGGTTTGGATGTTAGTGTCTACTAGGCCTGACTCATTTACGTAATAGCAGCATTCTTCTCCTAAGAAGAGACATGTTCCTTCTTTTTCGGCAGTAAGTAAATCTAATGCTCGCCTATTTTGTGCTGCTACCTGGGCCACTGAGGTAATTTGACGCTGCAGAGAGGCCAGGCTTTCAGCTGAAGCCTCTATGGCTTCTCGGATTTGAGCTGTCAGAGATCGGGTAGACTGTACCCAGTGGGCAAGTGCCCCAGTTCCAAGCCCTGACGCCACTAGGGAGGAGGCCAGGGAGACTCTGATGATTAGGGGAAGGAAGACAGCCCATTTTTGGAGATCATTAGGAGGAGGGTTAAATTGTATGACGAGTTCAGCTACTTCTGCTTTGCTATATAAGGTTAAACTAGGTACTAGGGACACTGGGACACAGAGGGATTGACCGATGGATGTGTGATTAAGGACCTTGAAGAGTTGCACCAGAAATAACCTCCGACGGGAGCCGTCTGGGTCTTAGCGGGTGGCTGGGTATAATTACACCAGGAGGTGTTTGGGGTGGAGTAGCAGAAAGGAAGGATTGGACTTTCTGGGTTTTGGTATAGTGGGACTTGGAGTAAGAACGGTTTTTGGGAGGTGCCTATAAAGTTAGTTGTAGCCTTGAAAGCAGTAGGTAAGGGGACTGCCACTAAGGGGGCTCTTTCAAGGGCCACACAGAGGAAACAGTGGGAGAGATTTGTTAGGTTGGCTGCCCGTGTTAGGTTTAACCCTTGATGGGCTAGTTTTAAGCATGAGAAGGGGTCCTTATTGGAGGAGTGTAATTAATCTTGTAAGGCCTGTTCTTGTGATTGTATGGCTAAGGTTAAATTCTGTAGGACTTGTATGTTTTGAGGAAGGGATTTTTGCTGGACAAGTGCTCTTTTTATCAGGAGAGTAGCCATGGGATATGAACTAAGAATTGTGTAGCCTGTGTAGAGTCCGCCTTTGACTCCGTCTGCCCATCGGGGGTCCCATGGGTCTTTGGTATTTAATTGGTATTGAAGGGTGGTTCGTTGATTCGTAATGGTGAAGAGAGCAGTGGGTTTCTCCTGTCTGAAGGTTGCATAATGGATCCTACAATAAATATAAGGGCATCCTAGGTTCTTTTGTTTCCAGTAAGTCTTACAATTGTAATGTGTCTGATCGTGCAGGAAGCAGAGAGCCTTAGCTCCGGCCGCACTGCAACACGATAGGGTGAAATTTATAGTAAGATGGGGTTGGCAGCCTGAAGGGGGGGCAGTCAGCAGTGCCTTGTAGCTGTGAGTGCTGTTTATTTTTGCGTGACCAAGTTTCAACTGTAGAGAATCTCCATATGAAAGTTGGGTTAGTAATAGAGATTGAAATACAAGAGAGATAGTAATATAAGCATGAGATAAGACTTCATCTTCAGTGTAATCACAGAGTACACCTTGCCACTGAAGATGTTTTATAAAAGTAAGTGGGAAAACCACTGTGATGGGCTACTATCTGGAGGCAAGTAGGGATCTGGGGTAATATATTGGAATTCTGTTATGTTTATATAGAGTATGGCGAGAAATCAGGATAAGCGCAAGAGGTCAGGGAGCATGTGGTGGTTGAGGGAGTTTGGTGATTTTGAGGCAGGTAGGGGTAAGTCTAGTAGATGTCCACTGATTGTCTTCGGTGGGGGCCTTTTTAAATTGTGATATATGGACTCAGTGCGTTTGTCCTAGAAGTTTGGCTGCTGTGTATGTGGATAGGAGGACAGTATAGGGGCCTTTCCACCTGGGCTGAAGATCTTTGGCTTGGATATCTTTTAAGTATACTTGGTCTCCTGGGCTGAGAGAGAGATGTGGGCTATAGGTGTCTGTTGGAGGGGGGTGTGCTAGTTCTGCATGTTGTCACAGGAGTTGTCTCAAGAGGGTGAGGTATGGAAGATAAGTTGCCAGCGGGGAAGAAAGGGTGGGTAACTGCTGGAGGGTGAGGGGCCGGCCGTAAACTAATTCAAACGGACTGAGGCCTGTTGGACTCTGTGGGGCTGCTCACAGCTGGGTTAGGGCCAGGGGAAGGAGAGTTACCCACGATTGTTGAGTCTCGAGGGAGAGTTTGGTGAGTTGCTGCTTGATGAGCCCGTTGGCCTTCTCTACTTTACCGGAGGACTGAGATCTATAAGGGATGTGAAGTTTCCAGGTAATGTGTAGAAGGGTTGCCACTTGCTGGACTACTTTGGAGATGAATGCTGGGCCGTTGTCAGACTGAAGAGTGAGTGGGAGGCCAAACCTAGGAATAATGTGTTCAATGAGTATGGAGGCAACTATATTGGCGGTTTCTTCTGTAGTAGGATAGGCTTCTATCCATCCTGAAAAGGTATCAATGAGGGTTAAGAGATATTTGAATTTTTTATGCCTTGGCATGTGGGTAAAGTCAATTTGCCAATCTTCGCCTGGTCGGTGCCCTCTGAGTTGATGGCTCGGATGGGGGTTGCGCAATGAGCCTTGAGGGTTTGACTTGAGACGTGGAGCACTGTCGGTTGATTATAATTAGGTGTTTCATGAGTGTGGGGCAGTGAATGAGGGGGCCTTAGGAGGTTATATAGAGCTTTGGGTCCTATGTGTAGGGAATTATGTATGTCTTTTAGAATGGTGTGGAGTTGAATTTCAGGAATAACTAATTTATTACTGAGGTAAATCCAATTGTCTGTGGCTAGTTTGGCTGTTGAATCTTGTAATAGTTTGGTCTTTTCCTCTTGGGTATAAGTAGGGGTATATTGAGGAGAGAGAAAACAAATAGAGGGAAGCGTGGGAGTGGAGAATCTGGCAGCCGACTTGGCAGTGGTGTCGGCAAAATTATTGCCAGCCGCTACCGAGTTAGATGGAGTCTGATGACCTTTACAGTGTATGATGGCTGCTCTGGAAGGCGCTGATAAAGCGTCTAGCAGTTTGAGTATCTGTTTTTTGTTGACTATAGGGGTGCCACTGGTGGTTAGGAACCCTCTCTCTTTCCAGATGACAGAGTGGGTGTTACAGGGAGAATGAATGGTGATGAGGATGTGTTGGCTGAGTAACCTAGTAATGATTGGTTTTAGTCCTCGTAAGTGTTGTGGAGAGAGAGAGAACTGTGAGTGGGTTGGAAACTGAAATCGGTTTTTAAGTTTTATAAGTATTGCTGGATGATGGTCTGCCACGACAGGAGTGGAGGTGTCCCACACTTGGGGGTCGATAGGAATGGGGAAATCGGGGAAAGGGTTAGTAGGATTGTTGGAGTCGTTTGTCAATACTAGAAGCAGATGGCGGGTGGGGTGGGGGGCGCTAGTAGGGATGGAGATACAGGCTTTCAGTTGACTTAAAACATCTCGGCCCAGTAGGGGAGTGGGGCATGAGGGGATAATGAGGAACGAGTGTGCAAAATAGTTGTTGGCCAGGCAGCAATTAAGGGGTGGGGTTTTCCAAGGGCTGGATGGGGAGCCATTGACTCCTACAACAGAAATATTGGAGGGAAGGCTGGGCCCTTCGAAAGACGGCAAAACAGAGTAGGTAGCCCCACTGTCGATTAAAAAAATTAATTGTCTTACCCGCTACCAGGAGAGTTACCCGTGGCTCGGCGAGGGTGATGGGGGTCCCCGAGTCCCGGCACCTTCAGTCGTCATCCAGATGTAAGAGCTGGAAGGAGCTCCCAGGGTCCTGAGAAGGGACATCACGTTGAGGCGCCATGCCCGTTTTCAGGATGGGGCAGTCAGACTTCCAGTGCCCTTCTTCATGGCACGCTGGACAAGGAGTTGTTGGCAGATGAGGGTTAGGACACTTTTTAGCCCAGTGTCCAGCTACTCCGCACTTATAGCATGGCCGCATTGGCTCAGGTGGTTGGGGACCCTGGGGACATCTATTAGCCCAATGCCCTGGGTCACCGCATTTATAGCAAGCCCCTTTTATTGTCTTTGAGCCTCCAGGGGTTTTGCTCTCCGGTTTTGGGTTATGGCTAGGCTACAAAGCAGCAACTAAGGCTTGAGTCTGGAGCTGTACCTTCTGTCTTAAGCGGGCCTGTCGTTGGGCCTCAGCCGTTTTCTCCCTTGAATTATAGACCTTGAAGGCCGACTTGACTAGGTCTTGAATAGGAGTTTGGGGTCCATCCTCTGCCTTTTGGAGTTTTTTCCGAATATCCGAGGCCGATTGTGAAATAAAATATGATGCTAGAATAGTGGCCCCAGCTGGGGAAACTGGGTCTAACCGAGTGTATTGAATTAAAGCCTCAGTTAGCCTGTTTATAAATGTGGCCGGGTTCTCATCTGGACCTTGAATAATTTCTTTTAGTTTATTAAAATTTACTACCTTATTTGAGGCCACCTGCATAGCAGCCAGAAGACATTGAGTCATCATATCTCGTCTTCAGTGGCCTGGCTGGCCTACCTGATAGTCCCAGTCTGGGTCTATAGAGGGGACTGCTTGTTCCCCTAGCAGGAAGGCAGGGTCTGTTAAGTGTAATTGGTTGGCATGCTGCCTGGTGACCACTAGGATGTGCTCTTGCTCCTCAGGGTTTAGAGTAGAGGTAAGAATAACCTGGAGATCATGCCAGGTTAAATCGTAGGCCTGGCAAAGGTATCTAAATTCTTTGGTGTAAATTGTAGGATTGGCAGAAAAATCTCCTAAGCGTTTTTCAATCTTTGAAAGATCTGCTAGTGAGAAGGGAACATGAACTCTAACTACGCCCTCTGCTCCGGCCACCTCACGCAAGGGTGCTAAGACCGCAGGGGGGTTGGATAGGGTGGGAGTAGGAGCGGGGGCAGTTAGGCAATCTTTAGAGCGGGTATGGGCAGAGATAGGCGAACTAAGATGACCAGGCGGAAGTGCTGAGGGGTCGGAGGGAAGTGTAGCCTCAACAATGGTGGGAGGGGCTGAGGAGGGAGGTGGAACAACAGCAAGAGCGGGAGGTGGAGGTGGAGTCGAAACAGAAGGTGGGGCCGAAGCGGGAGGGGGAGGTGGAGTATACGGCAGGAGTGGAAGGGAGAGAGGGAGAGAGGGGAAGTAAGGTCTTCGGGCAACTCAGACAGGAAAGATGACTCCTCTTTTTCAGACTTTGTTAGGCCTGCATCCTTAGCCAACATGACTTGAGCCAAGGAACACTGGCTACACAGGTCCGGACGAGAACGCAAGGCCCAAAATCCTTGTATATAATTAATTTCGGACCACTTGCCTAAGCGTTGGCAGAAACTACTGAGGTCGATTAAAATGTTACGGTCTAGAGTGCCCTCAGGCGGCCATTGAGACTGATTGTCTAATTTATATTGTGGCCACGCCACAGTGGAGAGGAACACCAGTCGCCGTCACCTGAGATCTTGTTCTAATTGCAAAGTTTTGAGATTTTTTAGAAGACACCCTAAAGGGGAGTCTCTAGGTATTTTGGATTGGGGGTTTCCCATTGCCTTCCTCTCGCCTATAGGCGGAAATGGAAACCGAACTTTACCTGGCTACAAAGCGTCCCTTGGAGCCACTAGAGACCGGCGGGAGGCTCCTGGAGCCGGAATGGAGATTACCTCCAGGTGGACGTCTCCGTCCTGGACGGGTCTCCCACGGAACGGAATTGAGTTCCTTTGGGCAGACGGTTCTGCCTTTGGGAACTTCCCTGGGTCACCTGGTGACCGGAAAAAAAGCCTTGGGCTTGCGCAGGACTTCTGGCCAAGGAATATGAGAGGGAAGCAAAAGGTACTCACCCCTAGGAGACTTGGAGGTGGGGAAAGCGATGTCCAGGTCCTGGTCCATCTGAGGCATGGAAGGAGGAGGCTCCTCGGACCTTGGGGGGCCCTGAGGAGGGGGTCTCCTCCCGGGTTTCGGCACCACCTGATTTGCTCCAGACGACCACCAGAGTAAGTGCCAGAGAACAGGCAAGTAGGCAGGGTAAAAGAAAACTTTATTAACTAGCCAATGTGAAGGAGGGGCGAGGGTCACCGGTCTGCGGCAGCGGAGGTCGAGGAAGTCGCTCTGGTGTTCTCGGATGAGGTTCCTGGGTCCCACGTACGAGGAGGGGCCGAGGAAGTTCGTGCCACATGCCCGCGGAGAGCGGCTTTTATGTCCTGGGTCTGGGAGTGGGAAGGCATAGGCGGGTCAGGGACGGGGCGGTAGGTGCGGCTAGGTAGGTTTCGATTTTCTCCGTCAGAGGTCAGACTGCGCCTGCGCAGTCGACCTGTGTCTTTCCCCGGGCACGGGAAAGTTGACAATGAAGAACCCGGAAATGTGCCGTTTTAGTCCCTTTGTTCTTTTGTTCCCTCCCTCCCTCCGTCCAGACAGTAGCAATAGTTGAAAACCAAACAAGGGGCCGGGTGTGGTGGCTCACACCTATAACCCTAGCACTTTGGGAGGCCGAGGTGGGTAGATTACTTGAGGTCAGGAGTTTGAGACCAACCTGGCCAACATGGTGAAACCCCCTTTCTATTAAAAAATACAAAAATTAGCTGGGTGTGGTGGTGTTCCCTTGTAATCCCAGCTACTGGGGAGGCTGAGGCAGGAGAATCACTTGAACCCGGGAGGCAGAGGTTGCAGTGAGCCGAGATTGCGCCATTGCACTCCAGCCTGCGTGACGGGGCAGGACTCTGTCTCCAAAAAAAAAAAAAAAGAAAGAAAGAAAGGAAACCAAACAAGGGAACATCATTCCCTCTTTGTACAGTGGGAGTATAAAGGAGGGAGAGGACAGAAGGTACTGTGAGGGGCAAAGCCATCTTAGAGTACAGGATTATAAGGGGATGGGTGGGTCAGAGGTCAATGGAAAACAAGGAAAAATATGACAAAGAGCAGACAAAGAAGCAAGATGGCACGGGCTAAATAATTTTAACAGAGCAGAAACCAAATTCTAGTTTCATATCAGTATAATATTTGATATGAAAACTCATTTTGAAAATCTTACAAATAAACTCACTAAACCTTAGCAAACTTTGTCCACAACAAGTAAAATTCTTTCTGTGGACCTTCTACAACTTTCTATATTCATTCAAGTTTTGCCCTGTATTTTTCTCTTTCTCATTCTGGAACAACCAGTCATTTTACTTTAGGACAAAACTACTTACTTTTTCCTCAACAAAAGCATATCCTGTGTAGCTCAAATACAGAGTTATTCCTTTCTGCCACTGTTGCTCCTAGTAGGCTCATTGACATATATAGATTACAACTTTTAACCACAGTAACTTCTATTTCACAGAGAAAACTATGAACTGTGAATAAATGTGAATTGTCTGTCATACACCAGCATTTTGTAGCAGACTAGCAGAGCTTATGAATATATATCTCCCAATTTTTTATAGCCATACACATACTTTATAGTACAACTTCTCAAAATGACAAAGTTGAACATGTTCATTAACAGACCCAAATATGTATAGCCTCTCTGTACCATATAAAAATAAGACACAGGCCAGGCGTGGTGGCTCATGCCTGTAATCCCAGCACTTTGGGAGGCCAAGGTGGGCGGATCATCGGGTCAGGAGTTTGAGACCAGTTTGGCCAACATAGTGAAACCCCGTCTCTACTAAAAATCCAAAAAGTTAGCCAGGCGTGGTGGTGTGCACCTGTAATCCCAGCTACTGGGAGGCTGAGGCAGGAGAATTGCGTGAACCCAGGAGGAAGAGGTTACAGTGAGTTGAGATCGCGCCACTGCACTCTAGCCTGGGCGACAGTGTGAGACTCTGTCTCAAAAAATAAAATAAAATAAAAAAGACACAAAGGTTACATAAACTTTAAATTAAGCTTAATGTTTTAGTTTTCTTTCTTATTTAAAAATAACTTGGTATCTGGTGAATAATGATTAACTTACTTTGACATAAATCTAAGGCTTTAAGTCACCTAAAAATATTGGCACCTGTCTTCACACTGACATACTGACATGTAATTACTATAGAAATAAAGTTTGTCAGAATAATGATTCTGTTTGGTCAAAAATCTTGAACATGTAGTAGATGTAATGATAGCATATTCAACCAGTAAACCTGTATAAATGTAGAAAGAATATATCCAACTGGAATAGAAATGTATGTGTCTGTTCAGTTTCAATTTTTGATGTAGAAAATCACCCTAAAGGAAGTTTTTACGTCACTTGTGGATTTCAGTCTTTTATGCTATGGCCCTGTCTACTCTTACCTTGAATAATCAAGAATTGGTTAGCCTCCAGGGGACTGCAGTGATGTCAGTGATCTAGTGATGGATGGTATTTTGGAATAAAAAGCAAGATGGTTATTGTCCATGAAGCACTAACGTGATGAACAGCTCCCCAATATGCTGCTTGATAGATGGAGGGAGCTGCTGACTTTGTAGGCTTCAACCAGACATTCTAGATTCTTCAGGCAAATATTTTATCTAATGGAAAATGACATTGCAGCCTGTTGCTTTGCTTGTCCTTTAAGGTAACCTAGCAGATTGAGCAGAGGCTTTCAAACATTTTTTTCAAACGTTTCATTGAATTTTTTTCCAGACGTGTTTTACTGTGATGCACAGTGAGAAGTACATTTTACATGGTGATCTGTTTGTATGTGTACACATACACACACACACACATCCATCTACACATCATATGCATATACCATATATATATACCATATATATAAAATATATATGTGTATATGTGTGTGTGTGTGTGTGTATAAAACCTCTCCACTGTGCATTCACATATGCAGGCAGATGCACACGCGTGCACACACACACACACACACATGCACAAATGCAATAGAAAAAAAAAGTTTAGAAGCAATACTCTTCACAAATAATATACTGGAATATTTTCTTTTCCTCTACCCTATTTTGTTACAAATTTATGCTGGTTGCAATAAAAAAAAATGCTTGTATTGTACTTCATACTGATAATGCAAAAGACATGGCTGTTTTTATTAACAACATTAAGCTAGTCTTGTTTGGCAAAGATTTACCTCAATTATGTGAACTTCAATTCTGAAAACATTTGAACTGGTCTCTAAAAGTAGTGCCCCCTTATCTGCAGTTTTGCTTTCTGCAGTTTTAGTTACCCGCAGTGAACCAGGGCCTGAAAATATTAAATGGAAAATTCCAGAAATAAACAATTTCTGTTTTAAATTGCATGCTGTTCTGACAAGCATGATGAAGTCTCATGCCATCCCATTCTGTTCCATGTGGGATGTGAGTTATCCCTCCATGCAGCACATCCATGCTGTCTGCTTTCCTACCTGTTAGTTGCTTAGTAGCCGTTTCAGTTATCAGGTGGAAAAACTTAGTCTATACAGTGTTTGGTAGTGTCTAAATTTCAGACATCCACTGAGGGTCTTTCTTGGAACATATCTCTTGTGGATAAGGGGGAACTACTGTACTTTTATAAAAGCATATTAAGGCCAGGCATGGTGGCTCATGCCTGTAGTCCCAGCACTTTGGGAGGCCGAGGCGGGTGGATCACGAGGTCAGGAGTTCAAGACCAGCCTGGCCAACATGGTGAAACCCCGACTCTACTAAAAATACAAAAATTAGCTGGGCGTGGTGGAGCGTGCCTGTAATCCCAGCTACTTGGGAGGCTGAGGCAGGAGAATTGCTTGAACCTGGGAGGTGGAGGTTGTGGTGAGCTGAGATCATGCCACTGCACTCCAGCCTGGGTGACAGAGCAAGACTCCATCTCGAAGAAAAAAAAAAAAAAAGGCATATTAAAAGTATTAGAAGTTCAAGTTATTGGGGGCAAATTTTAGGAATATTCATTTTTTCTCAGAGATAGGAAAATATTACTTACTCACAGACACATAAACATACAGACAGACACAAATAGAGAGATTATAGCTTACTGGTTCATGTAAAAGAGCTGTTCTCTTCCCCGTGGGCTTACTGGGGCAGGGGGCTGAGCAGAAAGCTCTGCTGGGTTTTGAGAGGTCCTAGTGAGACAGAAGTCTAGAGGAAGGCAGGTCATGTAGTATATTATCAAGTTCCACCACACGTTGGTTTGTATGCTCTGAGGGAGGATAGTGGGAAAATAAGAGGCATTAATGGTGGAAAGTGTTGGCCTTGTGTCCGCTGGGAAGGTGGTAGGATGTCCATGCTGGGGATGATTTTCTCCCCTTGCAAACTGAGTCAGTTGTGGGCACAAGGGCAAGGGTTCCTCCAAGGAAAGTCACTAGGGAGGTGGATTTTTGGATTCTTGTTCCGTTTTGTGTTTTAGAGCTTGGAATTCCAAGTCCAGTGTCCCCACCCTATCTGTGGGGGTTGTGGGGAGAGCAGATTGCTCTGGCTTGTTCTGTTCTTAATGTTTGAGTTGTAAAGCCATGGGTTTGCATTGTGTTGATTTGGTCTTTTCTGTAGTGAAGCCCTTATGGTGTTGAACTAGTGTGCACATTTAGAAGAGAAGAGTATTTCACCAATTTACATTATGTTTTTGAATCATGTGTCTAATTTCTGGTTGTAAGCTATTAACGAAGTTAATGACCAAGGCAGATGTGGTTTAATCTTCAAGAACAAGACCAGAGTAGTCCTTCCAAACACGTTCTAATCTCTTTCCATACATAGAGATGTATTTATCTCTTTGTTGTGTACAATCTTGTGTCTTTAGTACATTTCTGAGAGGGAAGACAGTGGGAGTAGATTCTAAAAGCCTCTCCCCTATGGTTTTAACTTGCATGTAAGCCTCAGGGTATTTTCCCATCCAGGTACTAACCAGTCCTGATCCTGCTTAGTTTCTGAGAGATCAGATGAGACAGGGTGTGCAGGGAGGTATGGCTGTAGATTGCTTCAAGGTGTTCTGATTTCTTTGAAGGTCCACCTGCAGGGCCACTAGCAGTAGCACAAGTTGAAAAGAGTTAGAGAGCCCAGGAAAATATGCCCCAAGGAACACTCTGAATTGATTACAGAATTCTTCTTCATTCTTATAGGGGTTTAGAAAGTCCTTAACAGTTGCATGTAAATATGAGCAAGACCAAGGCCAAAAGAATACTTGGTTCACATGGGGGCTTAGGTCATTGACCTTCCATCACAGGTGGAGAAAGGCCAATAATACACATTAGGATGGGGACTTGGTAGCAGGAGAGTTTAATAGACCCAGAGAGGAGGAGTAGGGGGAATCCACAGGAGTAGGGAAAGGGCTTGGTGGCACACATGGAGAGTTCCAGATGAGAAGAGAGTTTTGAGGTTTAGTTGTGGGTGAAGGAGGAGCAGGAGGAGTGGACTGGTGGTTGAGAGACAGTTCTTAAGGGATTATGTAGTTCGAGATACATTGAAGACATTTTCTCATTTTTCAGCATCCTCATAGAAAACAAAACAAGCTGACCATTGGTGAGAAGAGACTGTAGAGCTCCAAGGTTTGTGAGCATTTCACAGATAAGTAAGTTTAGGGAGATCCTGAGGGCCTCAAGGGGCCACTGGAGTTCTAAGTTATCCTTAGTAAAATTATGGCATTTTTTGAGATCATGAACTGAATTGTTGCCATAGTAGTGAAGCATTTAATTGCCAAGAGTTTTTTGAAGGCGTTGATAATTGGATCAAGAGTTTCCGATGAGTACCAAGGTTAAACAAAAGCCAGCAATAAAACAAAACCAAAGGAGCACTCAAAGAATGAAAACCACATGCTTACTGTGCTACCATAGACAGTGTCCAGAGCATAGGGATCAGGGTCTGGACTTACCCAGATCCCTGAATCACCAGACAGGGAGGAGCACAGTGGGCTGGAGGCCTCGGTACCTGCTGGAGGAGGCGGCCAGAAAGTGGGCTTCCAGTCCTCTTCAAGTCATGGCACCAAACTGTCCAAGACAAAAACCGAGCAAGTAAGAAAGTGGATTTGATTCAAGCTATTGCAATAGGGAGAGCACCCTAGATCCAAATAGTAGAGTCTCAGCAGGGTGATTTTGCCTTACACTTTTGTAGGGAGGATAGACAAGTTGTAAGTGGAGAGATTTCCAGGGGAGATTGTTTTTGCCATGAGGGGAAGTCTCAGTCATTCAGCCGACCAGGAAATGTTGATCTTTGTATCTAGCTAGTTTCAGAAGGATAACAGTTTGGTTGATCATTCATGAGAAAAGAATGGGGAGTTAGAGGTCTGTGTCAGGCTTTGTGCACAGGTTCAAGCAAAAGGGGAAAGGTGTGTGTTTGGCCTCATCACAGGTAAACAATGGAGTCATCTGCAAGTCTTATAGGAGTTATGACAGAGAGGGGACAGCAAGCCTTAGCTCAGGTATATAGGGAAGAATGGCTCTTAGTGGTAAGTTGTTTCTCAAGAAGGAACTTAAACAGGTGGGGGGATTTCTTAACTCACTGTTTTCAGGGCTCAGGTAAAGTTCAGTGTTGTTGAGTGTTCTCAGTTCTGTTTGAAAACTTGAGTCCAGTTCTTGTTATTGGAGAGACTGCCTCAGGGCAGTCATTCCTACTGGTCCTGCATGCCCATGCCACCAGCCCCATGACATTCTTCTGCCCACAGAATGACTTAGTGACAGCTGGGGGAAGGGCTTGGGGAAGACATTTGGAGATGTTAATAGTTGTTCTGCATGTGAGATGCAGGAGCTGGGTGGAGGGAGGGTGGGGAGTGGCCTCAGCTGACAGTTATTTTTTTTTTCACTTTTAAAAAGTTAAAAAAATTTTTTTTTGAGGCAGCATCTCACTCTGTTGCCCAGGCTGGAGTGCAGTGGTGCGATCACGGTTCACTGCAGCCTTGACCTCCTGGGCTCAAGTGATCCTCCCACCTCAGCCTCCCAGGTAACTGGGATTACAGGCATGTGCCACCACGCCCGGATAATTGTTGTATTTTTGTAGAAACTGGGTTTCACCATGTTGCCCAGGCTGGTCTTGAACTCCTGGGCTCAAGCAATCCACCTGCCTTGGCCTCCCAAAGTGCTGGGATTACAGGTGGGAGCCAGCGTGCCCAGCCAACAGTCAGTTAAATTGAAGGCTCTTGCAACAGTTTGGGAGAGATTTATGAGGGAATTTTCCTTTTTGAGGAAGGCTCTAGGGGTAGTCCAGAAGACAAAGATCATTACGGTTCTTCCCTGTCTTGTGCCTCGTGGGGTTGAAGGTGTTTCCTCTTCAGATGCTGAGTTCTTGCTCTCCCTCTACTGATGTAAAATCTTTGTGAGCCTTTCTAGTAGCTATCAGTCATTTCCTAGTAGTTCCTAGACCTTTCATCTGAATGGATCAGGTGCAAGAGGGACAAGGACATTTTTAAGAATTTACAGAGGTCCATTATGTTCTTCCCTTTGGCCCATGTGGATTACTGTAGGGGGACACAGTCAGCAGTGTACTGAACCAATGGTACCTGTCCTTATGATCTAAGACAATGTCAGTCCAACCAGAGAATCCAGGTGGCTGAACCAGAATTAAACTTAAATCCCTTCAGTTCCCTTCTGGCTAGGCTGCCACCAGAGACCAAACACTCTAGTCAGGGTTTGCTGTTAGGGGAAAGAAGGAAGATAATATCCAGGAATGTTCAAGACAGAATCTCAGATTTTCAAAACCTGTTCATATGTCCCTCAACACTTTTTGTTCTGATCATTACCCAGGGAGAAGCTGAAAGAAAATGATCCCTTTCTGGGGTCAGGCATATTCATGACCAAACTGCCAAACTGCCTTACTGCCTCCTGGTTTGTGGACCAGGAGGAGGCAAGGGAGGTAGAATCTGAAGTCCTTTTGAGTTAGTTTTTGAGGAGGCTTTTCCAATGCTTAACGATACCAGATGCCTGTGGACAGTAGAGAATATGGAAGTCTATCGAATACCTTGACATCAGTCCATTGTCACATGGCTTTTGCAATAAAAGGTACACCATTTTCAGGCTGCAAATAGTCCAGAAAACTGAAAATAGCCACAATTATGAGGCCAGAATTGGCTGAGAAGATTGAAATAGCACCACTTTTACCTAAGAAGACGTCAACAGTGGTGCAACCTCAGTGAAAGCTCTTAGAACGGGCTTGAGGAATTATGCCATCAATTTGCCAGAAGTAAGCGGGGCCACACCTCATGTGATGTGACCTTTCTCATCACAATGGGTAATCTTTTAGAAGGAGTCAGAAGTTTGGCATGTAGTGGTAGCTTCTGCATCAGAAACTTAAGAATCTTGTAATTTGTGCCCAGTCTGCGACAATGGAGGCATTACCATCACCAATGGATGATGGATCCAGGCAGCAGTGGCAGTAGTATGAATAGTGTGGAATCAGCAGCTTGATTTCACTCAGTTTCATCAGAGAGCAGACCCTTACCATAGGCATCTATGGGGTGACCTGGACCACTCAACTAGTAGCTACAATTTGTTTCTACAGTCCATGGTTCCAAAAAGAGCTGACTGATCTCAGTCTGTAGTCTTCCAAGTGGGAGACTGAAAAGCTATGCCATTGGCAATAGCTCAAGAGTTAAGAAATATCAAAGAGAATATTGAGCAGAATTACAACAGTGGCCTTGCATTCTGCCCGCTGAGCAGAGCACCCACATCCATTCTCAGTTCTGCTGAGGCTGAACGGCCACAAGGCCCATTGGAAACAATCAGGTTTCATCTTAGCCAGACCATTAGCGGATCAGGTCCAGGCTTTTAGGGGAGCCTTTGTGAATTGAGGGCCCCATTAAGCCCAGCAGCCTTGCTCTAGTTGGCAGAGTGAGAAATAAATTTACCCCCAAAGGGATAGTTGTCCCGTTTTCATGTAAAACTGAGATGCCACTGGGGGCAGGCCAGTTGTACTCTTGAATATACTATTGGGCCCTTCCTACCTTGTTAGTCATCAAGTCTGAATCAGCCGACCCCAAAGTGGGAATGTCAGTCAGGCTGGAGAGTCACAAGGCCTCCACTGGTCAGGTGTTCAGTTTTGACAAGGGCCCAGTAGCAAGCTAATAGCTATCTCTCATAAGGGGTGTTGCTAGTGACTCTGTAAGGACAATGAAAAATGCAAAACCCAAAGGGCTCTTCTGGGTGGAGGTTGCCTCCCTTTGTTAGAGATCCCATTAGGCAAAATCACCAGTTACAAAGACTGGTAGCTCAACAGGGTCATTTAGGCTTTGGGGACCCTGAAGGTAAGGAGCAGAGAATGTGCCACAGCTTGCTGGACAGCATCCTCCACTGCCTGTTGGGTTGGGCCCTGCTCAAAGGACATTGGTTTGCAGTTTATCCAATATAAAGGATCTAGTAGAATGTCCAAGTGAGGCATATAATGTCTCCCATACCTAAAGCATCCAGAATGGTCTCTTTTGGGGCTTCCTTTTAGTTGTGAGGTTCAAAGAGATGGAAATTTTTCCTTGACTGAAAGAGAGACAGAGCATTGTGAATCCACCCAGAGGTCCCAGATGCTTTACTTGATGAGCAGACCCCTGAATTTCGTCAGAATTTACCAGCCACCTCTGATGGCAAAGGCGTGCTAATACCACTGTCAGAGCCACTGAGATGGAAGTTTCTGACTTGGCAACCAAGAGGACTGATCTCGATAGTGAAAATTTTGTACATCAGAGGATAGAGGGGGTCACACTAAAGCCTGGCCTACTCACTGGTGTTAAATGACAAGGTACTCATTGCCCCTGGGAGAGTACTGCAAACCTGTATTGAAGGCCTTTGCCACATGAATGAAAATTGATCTTGACCCTTGGTGTCAAGACCTGAGATTTTACCCTACTTATAAGCTAATAACTGGGCTTGCCACAGTTGCAAGTGTGCTGGCAGAAGTCACCAGATTCCTGAGTCAGTGATAAAAGACCATTACTCAGAGAAAAAGACATGGCCAGCATCAGCTTGGCTGCATGTTGGAGAAAAGATTAAAAATAAAATCTCCTGGCAACCCAGGAAATCCTCTCCACAAATATAGAATAGAAAGAAAAGAGTTTTATTATTGAATATGTACTAAACCTCACTGCAGTGTGCATCACAAGAAATCTGCTAATGAAATTGCAAAGACAGAAGGAAATCTCACTCTTGTATGTAGCCGAGGAGATTCATGTTCTCAAGATAAATAACTTGTCTCATGTAAGAGGAAGTGATAGCACCATTTGCTGTATATTCTTTCATAATTCATGCTAAGTTTACCTGGTAATTGGAGTTGCCATCTGTGCTAGTTAATTGCCTGTATCCAAAGGCAAAAATCAAACTTCTATCTATGACATGCAGGTAGTTACAGACTAGAGCCAGGCACCTAGGCTAAACTCCCAGGGTGACAGGGAGATAGGATCCTTGATGTTTATGTATCAAAGAGATGGCTCCTAAGCACTTAAGAAAAACATTCTTGGTACATGCATGCGTGTGTTCATTGCAACACTATTCACAACAGCAAAGACGAGGAATAAACCCAAATGACCATCAATGAGAGACTAGATAAAGAAAATGTGGTACATATATACCATGGAATACTATGCAGCCATAAAAAGGGACAAGATCATGTCCTTTGCAGGGACATGGATGGAACTGGAAACCATTATCCTCAGCAAACTAACACAAGAACAGAAAACGAAATACCGCATGTTTTCATTTATAAGTGGGAGCTGAACAGTGAGAACACATGGACACAGGGAGGGGAACAACACATACTGGAGCCTATGGGGGGTTGGGGGAGGGAGAGAATCAGAATAAATAGCTAATGCATGCTGGGCTTAATACCTAGGTGATGGGTTGATAGGTGCAGCAAACCATCATGGCACACATTTCCCTATGTAACAGACCTGCACATCCAGCACAGGTATGCTGGAACTTAAAATAAAAACATTCTTGGTTTGTAATACAGGCAGAAGACTTGTTTAGCTTTTTAAAATTCATATACATATCAAAGGGGCAGAGGAAAGATTTACAAATACAAGTTTTTTCAGGAAATGCTTTAAGAAAAGGGAAGAGGAAGGAAGGTCTCTTTCCCTTTTGGCAATAAGGAAAATTTAAATTTTTTTCTCCTTATGATTTCCCCTTCTTTTATAATAACACTACAGTTTTCTAATTTTCTCCATCACTCACCATTTCTACCTTTCTCTGGGCAGTTAGACATCTAAAGATCCAGCAAATCCATAGCAAGATGCACAGCAAAGCAATTATGAAAATTACCATAAGATGAATTTAAAATGTCAGTGCAACATTTGCATTGGGGGAAAATCCTTTAAGTATGTCTCACCAGTGGTGAATGGTTAAAGCACATTCTTGATTAGCAATGTGCAAAAATTCTCATTTCCTGATATGTTACTTTTACAGATTGCTGGTGGTGTCCTTATTGCTTGTTCTTTAAGATGATTGTTTAAGTATTGTTTTGTAGTTCTTTAGGAAGTCTTACCCAATCCAAGCCTAAGGAGTAGCTTTCCAGGGACCTGATATTCTAGTTTTTAATTAAGAGTTTTATAACACCCAATAAATTTCTCCTGAGTTCCTGTCAATAAGTAACACCACATTTACAAAACATAACCCTATAGTACTTGTTCCATCTTCCCAAATCATATTTCCAAGATGCAGAACACAAAGATACCCCTGGCTATTATTGAGCATATTATTATGAGGCATTCTTTGAAGGGTACAGATTGAATTTCCATTGTTTAATGTGCTTGGCTCTAATTAAGTCTTGAGGAAAACCCCCATCTGTGAGTCATTGCTTGCATTACTCTAAATCAATAGTAATACCAGGCATGTCAGTCCCCATGAGTAACAGGCATCCACCTGTGTTTATCTGTCCCAGTTTATCTCTGGGACTAGAGAGAATTTGCATTCTAAATTAATCCAGTGACATTAAACCTATTTTCTGCAGTCTCTATCTATGACTGCCAGATTTGTTTGTCTATTAAGTAGATGCTTTTTTATACTATTCTTCTGTCTCTTCTGGTATAGTCATAGTCTAATACCTATCTATTTCCTTAAAGATGAACAGCCCTCTGATTCTGAACTAGTGATGGTATCTGGGACTATTTTATAACCAATTGCCTTGGACTGTGCAAATGAGCCTCTGAGACCTTCGTGGTGATTTTTGGTTCCATCATTAAATTACTCCAAATAGTTTGATTCTATACTGTTCTCCATTTCCATTCCTATTGAGTTCCCCTTACTTTTAAAATATCTTACATGATGTGATTCATCCAGTTTGTGATTGTATTATGTGTTTTTGTCGTTGTCTCAAAGCAGTATGTTTGTTATTCAAAGTCTCAATCTCAAAAGAGTTAGGTATATCTGTGCTTAGCCCTATTCTTCCCAGGACTGTATTCTAATAAGTCTCCTTTTGCCCTTGGCTGTCCACAAACAGGCCCGTTAATAAATTTTATATTGGGAAGACTCAAGGGATACATGTCTAGCTGTGAAGACTGATAGCAGCCTCAGATAGTTCAAGAAAAATCATCTACCTATAATCCTGAGGGCTATTAAAATAGGCTTAGGGCATTGCCATGTTCCAAACATAGTGGCAGGGGGTGGGGGTGGGGGCTATATCTATTATATACATCTTGAGGAGTCTGTTGAAAGGATTCCTACCAGTATGGATGTAATTTACCATTGCTGTCTTTACAACTATCAGTAGTTTTATTGAAACAAACCTCTACCATAGTAACGGTGAGAGAATAAATCACAAGGCTTACTCCTATAGGTATTTTGATTGTTGTATAGTTAACAGATTCCTTTTTTTCCTCTAAGGATCCTTCCAATCAAACCAATTAACAAACATTTTTGTATCAAATTTAGGGCTTGAGTATCTGGATGCATATAATTTACTTTAGTATTATCAAACATTACTAGTGAAGATAGCTCTACCCTTACTCTGCCAATAATTTGACTGTTGGACTTAAAAGTCCAGTATTCCAAGGATATAATATGGAGTTCATCAGGAAAAACAGGACATGGCATGGGCACAGGACATGGTCTGTGTAATTGTTGAGACCATTACTGGGAGTACAAAAAAAAGCAGCATAACAAATAACAGATTTGTTTTCCAGTAAAATGAGATGCTTAAGTAATCAAAATAAGCCTATTAAGAAGAGGACAGCAAGGCAGTCTCTGAGGATAGTAGTAATACATTTTCCAGAATACCTCTTTTTAGCCAAATCTCAATACCAGTATAAGTTACTTTGGAAAACTTAAGTTTCAAGTCTTTTGTCAGTACTGACTTCACAAGAAAAGCATGGCTCCAACTGCATTTTTCATGTTTGTTTGTTTTTTCTTTTTTTGAGATGGAGTCTCGCTCTCTTGCCCAGGCTGAAATTCAGTGGTGTGATCTCGGCTCACTGCAATCTCCGCCTCCCGGGTTCAAGTGATTCTTGTGCCTCAGCTTCCCGAGTAGCTGGAATTATGGATGTGCACCACTGCACCCAGCTAATTTTTGTATTTTTAGTAGAAACAGCGTTTTGCCATGTTGTCCAGGCTGGTCTGAAACTCCTGGACTCAAGTGATTGCCTGCCTCGGCCTCCCAAAGTGCTGGGATTATAAGACTGAGCCACCACACCTGACGCAACTGCATTTTTCTTTTACTTTGATAGCAGAGTGGGTGATCAGCAGCACTTGAAAAGGTCAGTGACAGCCCGTCTTTCCCCAGGAACACTTTCACGTAGATGAAATGTCCTGGTTGATAGAGGTGGTAGACTTCTTCCAGCAGGTCCATCCAGGTCTTTATGACTTTATATCTTAGGGTTCCTAAGGAAGAGAGGAACTCTTTTAAATATTGAATATGATTATAAGAAGATTCAATTAAGTTAGGCACAGGACATGGTCTCAGACCCACATCATAGGTCTGCCAAACATAAGTTCAAAGGGAGTGATACCATGCTTGCTAGCAGGGGTTGCTCTAATTTTTAACAAGGCTAGTGGTAAAGCCATTGGCCATTTTAATCCAGGAAGTCAGTGAATCTTGGCCAATGAGTTTTTTTAGACTTTGATTCATTTGCTCCACTTGTCCAGAGGACTGAAGATGATTGATAGAGCATATAATAGTTTATAGGATTCTGTAAACATTTGCATAATTCCTGAATAACAGAAGATAAAAGATCTTACTGTGATTCAATCTGCTTTTGTATCCCCAAAGTGAGAATTATGTTTATTAAGGAAAACTTTACTACTGCCTGAACAATGACTTTTGAAGAGGGCAAAACTTCAGGGCATTCATACACATCATAACTAGACAAACATCTCTTACCTTCTGCAGGCATTGATTCTATGAAATCCAGCTGCCACCAGGTTCCTGGTATGTTGATTGGGGAAAAAGCACAGGAAGTTTTCCCTGTGCTTACCCTGGGAGTGGTCCGTGAAGACTTGTGCTGACAAATAGCACATCTCTTTACTACGTTTTGAATAAATTCATCTTTTTGGTAGGCATAGTGACAGTCTGATGCCTTTAAAATCCATCTTTTGTATAGCTAATTTTGTTGCTGACACAATACTAACCAAGTAAATAAAGACCAGGGAGTAGGAATTATATTGTTAGCTAATTCCCATAGTACAGCCCCTTCCTTGATCCATTTGCCCATTTTCTTTTGGAATGCTTATTTTTGAAAATAAATGGAAGTTTCTTGTATTTGAATTGGGGCTTCTGAGCTGGGTGTTGGCCATGTGTTAACCGTAGTTTTTACAGCTCTATCAGCAGAATCATTGCCTTTAGAAATTTTGTTGTTCTGCACTATGTGGTCTCTACAGTGGATTATTGCTATCTTACTCAGCCATTGTGAAGCCTCTCACAAATTGGATATTAATTTTCCATGAGATATTTTAGTTCCCATGACATCAAGAATCCCCTATTTTTTCAAATTTCCCATTATATGACAGACACCAAACACATGTTTATTGTCAGTATATAGATTCACTTTAAGTCTTGAACCAAGAGTTGTAGATCCCTAGTAGCTGCTATTAGTTTGGCTGCTTGTGCTGATTTAATTCCAGGCAAAACATAAGCATTCAAGATTTCCTGAGCAGTCACCACAGCATAAGAACCCTGAAGGTGGCCCTTCTCATCCCAGGTATATGCCCCTCATATATTATCAAATATGCATTTTGAACAGGAATATCAGAAAAATCAGGTTGCTGCCTAGTATCTTCTATTACTGTTGTATACTCATGATCATCTATTTGACCAGGATCTGGTAAAACAGTAGCTGGTGTTTGAAGATTGCATCTTCAAGCACAAGATTAGGATTGGGTAATAATGCTGATCCATAATTAATCAGATGGTACACCAATAAATGCTGGGTCTTATCCACTTATAAGATAGTTGTCATAGCATGAAGGGTATGCAGAAGAGTCAGGTGACCCAAGGTAAGGGTTTGAGCCTTTTCACTAAGTGTGGCAGCTGTTGCTACTGCTCAGGGGCATCCAGACATTCCCAACAGCATCCAGAAGAACTGGGAAATGAGCTGTCGGTCTATAGCCTAACCCTGCCTTGTGAGTTAAAATTCTACTAGCAGCACTTTTATTTTCATGATAAAACAAGTGGAAAGGTTTTAAAAATTTTGGAATCCCCAAAGCTAAGGGAGAGACCATAGCCAATCTTAGTTAGTCAAAAGCCTCTTCAGATTCTAGGGAACAAATCAGAACATTTGGAGAATTAACATGCAGTTGCTCCATCCGAGGTTTTCTGCTCTTTGCAGAAGCTGGAATCCTCTGTTCTCTAGTCCCCTAGCAGTTCCCAAAATGGTCTCAGTTGTTTATTGTAGTAGGCCCTTTCATCTGCAAAATTGCAGCCTTTACCTGACAACAGATTCCCTAAATATTTCACTTGAGTTTGGCAGTATTAGAGTTTGTTTAGTGAGGCCATATGTCCCAGCCAAGCAAGGAATTGTAACAAAGTCAAAGTATCAGTTTTGCATTGTTCTTCAGTTTTAGAGGCTACCAGCAAATAATCTACATATTGAATAATTACACATCCCTCCAGTGAGACAGATTTCCCTAAGTTTTCCTGTGAATGGCTTGAGAAAAAGAGTAAGAGAGTCCTGAAACCCTTGAGAGACCATTTGCCATAAATATTAGACTTCATCATAAGTAAAAACCAACTAGAATTTAGACTCATTAGCTAGAGGAACAGAAAAAAATGCAGAACACAGATATACTACACAGGAAAAATTTGCAGACAATGGCACTGAAGTCAGAGTAGTTGCAGGGTTAAGAAATAATGGGGTCAATGGAGCAACAAATGTATTTACTTCCCTAAGGTCTTGTATAAATCTATATAGTGGTTGTCAATCTTCATCAAATGTACCTTTCTTGACTAGAAGTCTGGGACTATTACAGGGTGAGTGCCCTTTTAAAATTATTCCTGAGTTTTCTAATTCTTTTATACATGGTTTTATTCCTTCTGATTGAGCTCTCAACAAAAGTTATTGTGTTATACATGGCCATAGCTTATCTTTTTGGTAAGCTATTTTTATTGATTTGATATCTTGAATTAAACCAGTATCATTATTCTATGGGTCCTATTGATTTGTTTCAGTTTGGGGTACTTTTCCAGCACAGTGTGAGACTGCTACCCTCTGCCATCCCCTTTTCTTTCTAAAGGCACCTAGTAACCAGATCAGGTGCCTTTTCCTCTAGGCATCTCCACAAGCACTCCATCTGGAGTAGAGAATATGGTAGCCTTTATTTTGCACAGCAAATCTGCAAGGAAGTCTCTCTTCAATAGCTTTACAGGAGGATCAGGAGAAAGTAAGAAAGCATATTCGTTATCAGAGGACCTATCTTTATGGGAACTGTGGAGGGAAAGAAACAAGTAGAAGGCTGACCTGAAATGTCAACAGCCTATATTAACCTGTCGCCAGATGGCAAGTGAGAAATTTGAGGCAATTGCAGAATAAGTAGCACCAGTATCTACCAGAAAAGGCAAGCATAGGTTAGCCTGAGGGGAAGTTATTGACACTTGCCGTTCACTAGTTTCCACCCCTGAAACTCCCTCAGTCTGCCAGTTTTGAGCCAATTGCCAGTTGTTCCTTAGTGGAGGGTTTTCTCCGGGGCTTTCCTGATGTCTCTCTGTTCCTGGAATTTCTGCATCCTCTGGGATCTCTACAATCCCTCTTCCAATGTTCTGGCTTCTTACTCTAATGACAGTTTTCTCATTGTCCTTGACTCCCTTTATATATTGTCCAGGGTAGCGTGATTCCTTTGGAAAATAGTTGTAACTGAACAGTTAACACAGTGGAGTTTGTTTGTTTGTTTTGTTTTGCTTTGCTTTGACACAGAGTCTTGTTGTGTCACCCAGACTGGAATGCAGTGGCACAATCTCAGCTCACTGAAACCTCCACCTCCTGGGTACAGTTAACACAGTGGAGTTTGTTTGTTTGTTTTGTTTTGTTTTGTTTTGTTTTGACACAGAGTCTTGCTGTGTCACCCAGGCTGGAATGCAGTGGCACAGTCTTGGCTCACTGAAACCTCCACCTCCTGGGTACAAGTGATTCTCCTGCCTCAGCCTCCCAAGTAGCTGGAACTACAGGCACATGCCACCATGCCTGGCTAATTTTTGTATTTTTAGTACAGACAGTATTTCGCCATGTTGCTCAGGCTCGTCTTGAAGTCCTTGGCCTCAAGCAATTTGCCCGTCTCAGCCTCCCAAAGTGCTAGGATTATAGGCGTGAGCCAGCATGCCTGGCCTCACAGTGGATTTTAATTGCTTCTCTTCTTCACCTTTCTCTGGCTTGTCCCAAAACTAAGTAGCTGCTGCTAAGATTTGAGTAATAATCTGTCCTTGGCTGAGACAAAGGTAGACAGGACCAGAGAGTATTTTTGATCCGTCCCTAGATTTGTACTGGTAAATTTTGAGAAAGCCTCAACAAACTGCTGAGAGAAATCAACAAGAAGCACACTCATCTTCTAGGTTCACTGCTGTAATTTCTGCCAGCTCACTTTTAGCAGAAAGGGGTTCAAGTATGGGTATTAGCAACCCTTTTTAATGGGTCCCTAAAGCCCTTGTTCTTCCATGGCCATGGGGGACGGCAGATAGTAGCAGTCTTTTGGCCACTATTCCTCCTATTGTGACAGGTCATCTTCCAATCCCTAACATGCCTGTTCCATCAAACAAGCACAGCCTGCTGGTTGCAGAATTCCATGTAGGAGCCAGTGTACATCCCCATATTCAGGGTTGTAAACTGGAAACACACAACCAAGTTCTTGTGCAAACTTCTGTGGCTCTTGCCTGGGCACAGGAAAGGAAGTCCTTATGTGAGTAATATTGGCCAAGTTGAAGGCATAGATTCTTACCATTTCAGGTTCCACTTGTGGAGGTCTGGGGTAGCTTTGTGATGGCATCAGCCTTATTGGTGATGCAGATAGGAAGGGCTGCTGTCCTGTCATTGAGTCAAGAAAGATGTAGAATTAGATAGCACTTGGGATTTCTTTTCTATGTTGGTATGTATCAGCCTAACACACCTTTTTTGTTTGTATTTTCCAAGTAACTACTGCAACTGCTCTCCATCTTGTCACCTGCATATGGGGACAGTCTTGTATCTCAGTTATTCTGACAGTTGGAGGTGCAATCTAGGCTAAGCATGAAATGGAATCAGGGCACACAAACCTCACACAGGGCAGATAATTCATTGCTGGTGAAAACAGTTGGGCTTTTGTCCCTCTTTGCAGGGAAACTCCCTAAGGGAACCACCCATCTCAAAGATTATGGCTTTCTTCTTACCAGGAGTCAATTTGAGGCCACAGGGGTAGGGGTGGGTAGAGATAAAGAGGTCAATGCAAGGGGAACAGAGTGAATGGGGACAGCAGAGCAAGGAGGAGCAGGAGGGTTTGGTGAAAGAGAAAGTACCTTTCATTCTCTCATTTGCTCTTCTGTTTTCCTCAATCCTTCCAAATAATTTTTAACTTTCTTCTTAGAATGACATTCATCCCATAAACATGAGTAATACATTTGCTTGCAATGAGGTCCTTTTAAGAATCATCACAAATAAGTTAATTCACCCAAATAAAAAGAATCATCCTCAGGTCACACTATAAGACTGGATTCTCATTCCAAATGTTATATACAGATATGTTAGCCCTTTAAGAGAAAGCCTTGCAGGCTTTCCCATAGTTTTCTACCATCAAAGCTAGTGGTGATCCTGATGGAGTTATAGGTTCTGCATTACACATGCTTCTCAGTCATAAAATCTGGAATTTGGAAAAGATGATTTGTCTGGCTTAGTATTTGAAAATAGCACAGAGCTAGAAGGGAGACATTTTATAATTTACCTTCAGCTGGTCTGCTCAATTCAGGAACTTCCAGGCCATCCTGTCCTCATCAGCAGATTGCTAGGGGAAAATTAAAAGTAAAATCTGGCAACCCAGGAAATCCTGACTACAAATGTAGGGAAGAAAGAAAACAGTTTTATTATTGAATAAGCATTAAGCCCACTGATTTGCATCACAGGCAATCTGCTAATGAGATTGCAAAGGTAGCAGAAAATCTCACCCTTTTATGTAGCCAAGCAGATCTAATCCATTACATGCATGTTCTCAGGATAAACGATAACTCATCCTCATGTGAGATGACTTGACAGCACCATTTGTTATATATTCTTTTATAGTTCATCCTTTTTACCTGGTAATTGGAGCGGCCACACATGCTAGTTAATTGCCTTTATACAAAGGCAAAAGTCAAACTCTGTCTCTATGAAAAGCAGGTAGTTACAGCTTAGAGCCTGGTGCCTACGCTAAACTCCAGGGTTACAGGGAAATAGGAGATAGGATTCTTGATATCTGTATTCAAAGAGATGCCTCATAAGCTCTTAAGAAAAACATTTCTGCATTGTAATGCTGACAGAAAGCTTATTTAGCTTTTAAAAAGATTTATGCCTGTAATCCCAGCACTTTGGGAGGCCAAGGCGGGCGGATCACGAGGTTAGGAGATTGAGACCATCCTGGCTAACATGGTGAAACCCCGTCTTTACTAAAAATACAAAAAACAATTAGCCGGGTGTGGTGGTGGGCGCCTGTAGTCCCAGCTACTCAGGAGACTGAGGCAGGAGAATGATGTAACCCAGGAGGCGGAGCTTGCAGTGAGCTGAGATTGCACCACTGCACTCCAGCCTGGGCAACAGAGCAAGACTCCGTCTCAAAAAAAAAAAAGATTTATGTACATATTGAAGAGAATATAAATCTTCTCAAGGAAATGCTCTAGAAAAGGGAAGAAGAGAAAAGGCATTTTTTTCCCCCTTGGCAACAGTGAAAATTCAACTCTTTTTTAACCTTATAGGCTAGGGGTTCTCCATATCCCAGTTCCCACAGGGGTGGCTCAGATTGTCCTTGATGAGTGCCTGCACATGCAGTGAGTGAGGTGCACTGCAGGAAATGAACACATCCCAGGGAACCTGCTGCTGAACAGCCGCCTGTAGGCAAGGTTCAAACTTGCTTGATGCAGATATAAGCCTGAGACGTATCCAGGTCAAGAGCAGTCCAGGCCTTGCTGTCTAGTCATACCCAGCAAGATGTGTAGGAGCACAAGAGACCCATGGAAGTGTCTTCCAACTCCAGTGGGGTAGAAAAGAAAACATAGGCAATGTCCAACACAGTGTCCCAAATGCCATTCGCTTGTGCAGTGTATTCAGTTATAGTCACTATGTTTGTAACAGCCAGGACTATGGGAGCAACAACTGAATTCAGTTGGCAGTAATCCCCTGTCAGCCTCCAGCTCCTGCTAATCTTTTTCACTGGCCATATAGGGCTGTTGTATTGACATCTTACATATCTCACTATGCCTGCTGCCTTTCTGTCCTTAATTGAAGCTGTGATTGCTCTTTGTCCTCCAGGGATTCTTTCTCTCCTTTTTGTTGGACCACCTGGGAGAGAAAGGTAGATGGGTTGGGGAGTGGCTTGCATGTCTCACTACCATGTGTCTACATATGGCAGTCCCTGAACAGGAGAATCCTCTTTGGACTGGATGAGCATTCACAGCACAGGCATGTAAAACATCATGCCAGTGATATACTCAGTCATGGAAGCCCCAATAACAGTACATTGAATTGGCCCAAAGGGCCCTACCCAGAAGGTCACTTTAGTTTCCCTTCCTCACTAATCCCTGCCTAAACCCCATCAGTTGAATTGGGTTCTCCCTTCCACACCTTGAGATCAGATGGGATGGTCCCTTGGGCGACTGTATCCAACCAAGCCTTAGAAGTCCGAGTCCCTCCCTTCCCTGAAGTTCTCCAGCACACTCAGAGGGACGTGTATGGTGGCCTTTGGTCCCTCTAGGAAACAGGGAGGACTCTGTCCCCTCTCTAATCATTTATTAAAAACAGCCGATTTCAGGGTAGAAGGAGACAGAGGGACCAAGCATGGAGTGAGAGGACGCAGCGCCATGCCAGTAAGCAAGTCTTCCCATTTACTTTCAGTTTCAAGCAATGCAGCAGCTGCTCAGGACTCAACCTAGTGAACCTCTCATGTTTTTAGTATGCCCAGAACTCTGTATCGGGCGGCAAGCTCAGCCTTATTGACACCATCTTTTTCGACCTGGGGATGCCTCAGTTCTACAGCCGTGGCCACATTGCTTTCTAGTCATGCCCATTGGTAAACTCAGGCTCTACTAGCACAGTAGCAACTTCTTACTTTCAAGATGTTCGCTTTAAACTGGCGCATTTGCTGCCCATTTTCCTGATAGCATACCTTAAGTTCTTGCTTAGTTTTAAACATAAAAATGAGGGGAGTTTTCCAGGACAGTGTGAGCTGACCTAAAAAAATCTTGAATTCTTTGGGTCAGTTTCTCATTTCCTAGCATTATAGATCCAATACAGGGCAGTAAGAGCCCAATGCTAGTCAATGCCTCATCTGTGATTTCCCATAAGAGTTCATCTCAGGCAGCTTACCAAGAGGGCTAACTATAGGCCTAATGACAGCAGCCAGAATCTACTGCAAAAAACCTCTGAGACCTTTTCCTGTTGCTTCTGAAGGGCTCTAAGGTTGGCATGATAGACTGCAGGAGGGGCCGAGCTGTGAACACCCCAGCTGTTGCCATTCTTCCTTAACAAGCTTTACATCCCCTCCTGCCTGTCGTGCAACCAGACCAGCCAAAGTTCTGCCCATTTTCCTGGTTTCTGTGCCTACCAGTCATGAACTTTCCTCTTTTTCTGTCTTGAGTGTAGATGTTCTTTTCTGTAACTATTGCCTGCAAAAGGGTTGGGAACTGCATCTCCACCCCTCCCACCAATGATCCTTAGTACTGGTCATTACTAAGGGTAGAAGGGGACAGAGGGACCAGGCATGGAGTGAGAGGGCGCAGCGCTATGCCAGTAAGCAAGTCTTCCCATTTACTTTCAGTTTCAAGCAATGAAGCAGCCTCTCAGGACTCAACCCAGTGAACCTCTCATGTTTTCAGTATGCACAGACCTCTGTATCGGGTGGCATTCCCCTCAGTGGCATCCCCCCATTGGGGGGAACCTGAGACTGACCATCAGATTGGTGAGGAAGTCCCCCACCTGGGTGAGAGTTTGGAATAACTAGGAGACTCTTTAAACCTTCTTCCTGTCACTTAGTGTGTAATAATTTCTCCAGTTCCTCCTCATTGACAAGCAGTAAAGTGGAAGACCATTTATTACACAGTTGACCATACAATTTAGTCAACATATTCACTGCTGATTCACCTTAAATCCTCTTAATTGCCCCATATATTAGTTTTCTATCACTGCTGTAACAAACTGCCACAAACTTAGTGGCTTAAAATAACAGAAGTTTGTTATCCTATAGTTCTGTAGTTCAGAAGTCCAAAATGGTTCTCACTGGTCTAAATTAATCAAGATGGCAAAGCTCATTCCTTCCTCAAGGCTCTAAGGAAAACTCCATTTCTTTGCCCTTTCCAACCTCTAGAGGCCACCCATATTCCTTGGCTTGTGGCTGCTTCCTCCATCTTCAAAGCCAGCAACAGTGAGTCCAGTTCTTCTCACATTGGATCACTCTAACCTTCTCTTCTTCCTCACTCTTCTTCTTCTTCTTCTTCTTCTTTTTTTTTTTTTTTGAGACAAAGTCTCACTCTGTTGCCCAGGCTGGAGTGCAGTGGTGTGATCTTGGCTCACTGCAACCTCCACCTCCTGGGTTCAAGCGATTATCCTGCCTCCTCCTCCCGAGTAGTTGGGATTACAGGTGTGCGCCACCATGCCTGGCTAATTTTTGTATTTTTAGTAGAGATGGGGTTTCACCATGTTGGTCAGGCTGGTCTTGAACTCCTGACCTCGTGATCCGCCAAAGTGCTGGGATTACAGGCGTGAGCCACCCCGCCTGGCCACTCTTCTTTTAAAGATCCTTGTGGTTACATTGGCCCCACCTGGATGATACATGATAATTTCCATATTTTAGGTCTGCTAATTTAAAACCTTAATACCATATGCAACCTTAATTTCCTTTTGCTATGTAGTATACTATATTCACGGGTTCCAGGGATTAGACAATGGACATCCATGGCAGGGAGTTGGGGGGATTATTTTTTCCTTCCAGGGGTCTACAAGGCCCTCATCTTTCCTTTTCCAGAAAGCTACATCTCTGTGAGTGGCCTCCTCACTGACCAGAGAGAACTTCCTAATCACCAGAACTTCCAAGAACTGTGAAGGGTCTGAGATTTTACCCTACTTGCAACATAAAAACCCAGCACAGTATCATGGTTGCTGGCAAAAAAATACAAGACTCCTCAGTAAGAGATAAAGGACTTTATAATACTTGTGGCAATAGTGGTAGCCGGAGTGTTAGCATTTGTGCTGCTTCTCTGAGCCTCAGTTTCCACAAGGCAATGCAGAGGGCTAGATGATACCTGCACATACAGTGGGTTCCATTATAGGAGAGAAAGCCTAAATTTATGGACACCAGATCTTTTATAATGGGCAATAAGTCTGCCTCTCCTTTGTTCTGAAGGGAGAAATTACATTTAGTATAATTTCTAGTATAACCTGCCCTTTGTTCTGGAGGGAGACTCTGTCTTCCAGGGCTGCTTGCTATATTAACAGTCTTGAAAAGGTAAGTTGGAAAAAAGGCAGTCAGTGAGTCTGCTTTCAAGATGTGCAGAGACCTGTGGAAAACCATCTCTCAACAGCCTCTCAAGTCCCTTTTAATCTATGGCAAATCTCCCAGATTCTCCTCTCTCTCGTTTTTCTCCTTGCTATTTATTTGTTGAAGAAACTGGGCCATTTGCCCTGTGCTATATCCCACATTTTGGAATTTGCTAATTGTATTCTTGTGGTGTTATTAATGTGTTCCTGTATCTTTATTTTAATATGAACTGATGAATCTAGAGGCTTGATCAATTCAGATTTAATTTTTTTTGGCAAGAATACTTCATAAGTGGTGTTGAACACACTTGCTGATTCATCCTTCCGGGAGGTGCATAATACTTAAGTATGTCTGTGTGTTCAGGGATTGTCAGCCTGGTTCATACATTATAAAATTTCTTCAGTCTTTGACTCAATGGTTTCAGCAGTCATTGATGATCAGTGCTTTTTTATTTGAGGCAGGGTCTTGCTCTGTCATCCAGGCTGGAGCACAGTGGTGCATCACAGCTCATTGCAGCCTTGACCTCCCAAGCTCAGGTTATTCTCCCACCTCAGCCTCCCAAGTAGCTGGGACTACAGGTGTGTGCTACCATGCCTGGTTAATTTTTTGTATTTTTTGTACAGACGGGGTTTTGCCATGTTGCCCAGGTTGGTCTCAAATGCCTGGGCTGAAGTGATCTGCCGGCCTTGGCCTCCCAAAGTGCTGGAATTACAGGCATGAGTCACTGCACCTGGCCTCATGATCATTGCTTTTATTAGCATTTCTCGGCTGGAATTCTTCTGTAAAGAATAAATTTCCAAAATCAACTATTTGTGTACCCTGAAATGAAGTAGTTGTGGGTGGGATAATAATTTTAGTATAAAACTCAGTAATGCCTCTTTCTTGATATATAAAACACTTCATTGGCAATCTGTTACTTAAAAGAATTCGTGCTATTTCCATGATCAGACTCCAGCATGCTTACCTGAATGTTTTTCTCATAATCACCTCCCTAACTGTTTAACTTCCATTTTCTGTTGCTTATAACAGAATACCTGAAACTGGGTAATTTATAAAGAAAAGGAATTTATTTCTTACAGTTATGGAGGCTGAGAAGTCCCAGGTCAAGGGACCACATCTGGTGAGGGCCTTCTCTTTGGTGGGGACTCTGCAGGGTCCTGAGGTGGTACAGGGTATCACGTGGCAAGGGGGGGCTGAGCATGCTAGCTCAGGTCTCTCTTCCTCCGAACTGTCTTTGGGTTGCTTTGATAGGAACAGCCATGTTATCTGCATGTTCAGGGTCAATAAAAACTATTTTCCAAAAAAAAAAATAAAAAAATAAAAAAATAAAAAAATAAAATAAAGCCACAAGTTCCACTTCTGTGATAACCCATTAATCTATGAATGGATTAATCCATTTTGGAGGGTGTGGAGTCCTAATTAGGGAAAAGGAGTTGGGCTAGTGGGACTGAAGGAAAGCAAAAAGAGAAAGCAGGTAAGCTACAAGTCTGCCTTTCTTCATGGTCCAGGACACATAGCCCTCCTGCACAAATAACTCACAATCTTCCTGCGCCCAACTATCACCAGACCTTCAGCTGGTGTTATCAGTACTGCACAAAGCCCTTTTCAGCATACATCATTAACACCATTCTATAAAATCCCCAGCAAGCCTTTCTTTCTGTGCAGTTAGCTCATCTCTTGCTGGTCTGCCCATTGCACCCTTGCAACATATTTTCCTACTCTCTCTAATAAATCTGCCTTTCTTCACCTACAACTGTCTTGGTAAATTCTTCTTACCCCTGTGCCACCGGCCCCAGATAGTTGCTGCTTATTTATGATAGAGGGGACAAATATTCAAACCATAGCACTGACATATAAATAGTCTTCTCTCTTTTTTACAGAGCTGTTTGCTCTTTACTTAATTCACCGTGTATTTTCTGTTTCCACACTATTCTTGTCTCTTCTGGAAAGTATTTCCCCCACTTATCTTCTCAATTATTATTTTTTTTCCAAGAGACAGTTTAAACTGCACCAACTTTTGGAACCTAAACCTACATCCCCAGTAGAATTGACTGTTTTCTATTTGGGGCCCACAGTGTACCCTGAATATATTTCAATATATTTATTTTATTTTATTTTATTTTTAGAGTCAGGTTCTCACTCTGTCACTCAGGCTGGAGTGCAGTGATGCATCCATCGCTCACTGTAACCTCAAACTCCTGGGCTCAAACGATCCTCCCTCCTCAGCCTTCCAGGCAATTGGGACTACAGGCTTATACCACCATGCCTGGCTAATTTTTAAACTTTTTTAGAGATGGGGTCTCACTGTGTTGCCCAGCCTAGTCTTGAGCTTCTGGCCTCAAGCGATTCTCCCAAAGTGCTGGGATTATAGGCATGAGCTACCACACCCAGCCTCTTGAATATGTTTCTAACATGTCCTTTTGTTTTTTTGTGGTTTTCGAAATTGAGTTATATTTGAAATATGCTGAATTGCTCAGATCTTAAATGTATAGTTTGATGAGTTTTGACAAGTATATGTGTGTGTGTATATATATGTACATATATATACACCCATATACACACATATATGTACATATATATACATACCCATGTAGCCAGCATACAAATTAAAATATAGAAAGTTCCCTCTTGACCAGTCACTATTCTCCCCTTGAGGCAACAACCATTGTTAAGGTTTAATCCCTGTAGATTAAAATCCCTATAGATTAATGTTAATCCCTGTAGATTAAAATTCTTGATTGTCCTGTCTTTGTAATGGAATCCTACCATCTGTGTCTGACTTCAGTGTTTGGCTTCTGTTTGTAAAATAGCATAATGCTTTTGAGATTCATCCAGGTTGTTGTGTCTATCCGTGGATTTTTCCTTTTTTGTTGCTGAGTATTCCATTGCATGAAGACACCACAATTTGTGTAGATATTCATGTGTTGATGAACATTTGGAATGTGTCTAGTTTCTGATTATCATGAATCAAGCCTGCTATGGGCATTCTTATAGAAGTTTTCTGAGGATGTATGTTTTCATTTCTTTTTAGTAACTACTAAGAAATGGAATTGCTAAATTATATGGTAGGTATATGTTTAACTTTATTAGAAACTGTCAAACAAGGTCCGGCACAGTGGCTCAGGCCTGTGATCCCACACTTTGGGAGGCTGAGGTGAGTGGATCACTTGAGGCCAGGAGTTCAAAACCAGCCTGGCCAACATGACAAAATTCTGTCTCTACTAAAAATACAAAAATTACCCGGGTGTGGTGGCACATGCCTGTAATCCCAGCTACTAGGGAGGCTGAGGCACGAGAATCCCTTGAACCTGGGAGGCAGAGGTTGCAGTGAGCCAAGATCGCGCCACTGCCTCCAGCCTGGGTGACAGAGCAAGACTGTCTCAAAAAACAAAAAAAGAAATTGTCAAACAAGTTTCCAAAGTGATGGCTTGGTTTTACATTCCCACCAGCAATTTTTGAGTTTCTTTTTAATTTTAGCTTTTCTAGTGAGTGTCTAGTGCTTTCTCAATATACCTTAAATTGCATTTCCCTTACAACTAATGATGGTGAACATCTTTTCATGTGCTTTATTGGCCATTTGTATATCTTTTTTGTGTCTACTCAAGTATTTTGCTCATTAAAAAAAAATTGGGCTATATGTCTTTTTCTTATTACTTTCTAGGAGTTCTTTCTACATTCTTAATATGGGTGTTTTGTATATGTATTGTAAATATTTTCTCCCAGTCTGTGGCTTGACTTTTCATTTTCTCAATACTGTCTTTTGATGAGCATAAGTTTTAATTTTGATAAGGTCCAGTTTTTGAAGATTTTCTGTTATGGCTGGGGTTTTTTGTACTATGTCAAGAAATCCATGCTTACGTCAAGGTTGCAAAGATATCCTCTTACATTTCCTTGTAGGGCATTTTTAGTTTCAGCTTTTATGTTTAGGTCTATAATCTAGCTCAAGTTAATTTTTTGTTAACTTTTTCTATGATTTGTTTTCTATTTCTGTTCTTTAGTATTTCCTTTCTTTTACTTCCTTTAGGTTTATTTGGTCCTTCATTTTCTATTAGCTAATGGCTTCTTGAGGGTAAATTTTAGGACACTGATTTAGACTTTTGTAATGTAAGTGTTTAAAGCTATAAATTTCCTTCTAAATTTGTCTTTTATCTGCTTCTCACAAATTCTGATACATTGTAGTAAGCAGCCTTCTAAAATGGCTCTCAGTGATCCCCACTACTCAATATTCACACCTTTGTGCAATCCACTTCCCTTTGTGTATGGGCTGGACCTAGTGACTTGCTTCTAATAAACAGAATATGGCAAAAGTGATGGGATGGCCCTTCTGAGGTTAGGTTATAAGAGATTGTGGCTGGGCGTGGTAGCTCACGCCTGTAATCCCAGCACTTTGGGAGGCCAAGGCGGGTGGATCATGAGGTTAGGAGTTCAAGACCAGCCTGGCCAAGATGATGAAACCCCATCTTTACTAAAAATATAAAAATTAACTGGGCGTGGTGGCAGGCGCCTGTGATCCCAGGTGCTTGGGAGGCTGAGGCAGAGAATTGCCTGAACCCGGGAGGCGCAGGTTGCAGTGAGCTGAGATCACACCACTGTACTCCAGCCTGGGCGACAGAGCGGGAAAAAAAAAAAAAAAAAAAAAAAGAGATTGTAAGATAGCTTGCTGGCATATTCTCTCTGTCTCTTCTTGCTTGCTCTGATGAAGGAAGCTGCCGTGTTGTGAGCATATTCTCTCTGGCTCTTCTCTCTGGCTCTTCTCGCTTATTCTCTCTGGCTCTTCTCGCTTGCTCTGATGAAGGAAGCTGCCATATTGTGAGCTGCCCTCATCTATTACCTCACAGTTTCTCTGGGTCAGGAATCCAGTTGTGGCTTAGGGTCTCTCACAAGGCTGCAGTCCATGTTGGCTGGGGCTACATCCATCTTGAAGATTGACTAGGGAAGGATCCACTTCCAAGCTTACTCAAGTGATTGTTGGTAAGATTCAGTTTCTTGCAGGCTGTTGTGCTGAGTGATTCAGTTGTTTTAACTTACTATGTTTTAGAGTGATTTAACACAGATTTTGGTACTGGGAATGGGGCAGCCTGAAAATGCAGGAGTGTCCTTCAAACTGAGAAGTTGGTGGAGGCTGGAAAAGATTTTAAGGAGAATGTTAGAGAAATGCTAAATTTCAGAGAGATCTATGGGTACAGCTTTTATCTAATGGAGTGAACCCAGTGAGATTCACAGAAAATAAAATTTTAGAGCAAACTGTATTAGCAGAAATACTACCACTTTGGACTGAAAGGGATATAAACAATAAAAAATGTGAAAACATGTTAGCCCCCCAATACTCTTCTGACAGGAAGCAGGTTGAGCACATTCTTTTGTTGCTTTTCATGAAAAAGGAAGGATGACTCAGATGGTGGTGCCAGGAACCCAGAGTGTGGAGCCAAAAGCCATGAAGAATTATTCCTAGGCCTTGAGAACTAATCAAAGAACTCCTAACATTTAACCAGCCAGATAATACTTTATTTTCTTCAGCATTTTAAAAGTACCATCCAACTGTATTTTAGCCTCCACTTCTTCTGTTGAGCAGAAAGTGGTCACTTGAATCACCATTTCTCTATGTGTAATATTTGTGGGGGTTTTTTGTTTGTTTTTTGCTTTTCCATCTGCTTTTAAAATCTTGTCTTCTTTGGTTCTCAATAGTTTGACTATGATGCTCCTAGGAATGGTTTTATGTGTATTATTCTGTTTGGAATTTGCAAAACTTATTGAATCTATAAACGTATGTCTTTCAACCAAATTTGAGAAATTTCTGCACATTATTTTTAAAAATGTCTTTTCTGCCCTTCTCCCCTTCTGGGTCTTAAATTGCATGTATGTTAGATCTTTTGATTTTTGTCTTACTCACCTGTCTTAGTCTGTTTGTCCTACTGTAACAACATCCCTGAGATTGGGTATCTTATAAACAATGGAAATGTATTTCTCACAGTTCTGGAGGCTGAAAAGTCCAAGATAAAGGCACCAGCAGCTTAGGTGTCCAGTGAGGGCTGCTCTCTGCTTCCAAGATGGCGCCTTGTTGCTGTGTCCTCCAGAGGGGGTGAATTCTGTGTCCTCATATGGTGGAAAGGGTAGAAGGTCAAAAAGAAAGGATGTAGCTAGTTCCCTCCAGCCCTTTTAAAAGAACACTAACCCATTCATGAGCCCTCATGACCTAAATACCTCCTAAAGGCCATACCTCTTAATACTGTTGCATTGGGATTAAGTTTCAACATAAATTTCGGAGGGATAACAAACATTCAAACCATAGCATCATCCCTGAGACTATTTGTTTTTATTTTCAATTTTGTTCTCTCTGCTTTTCAGATTGGATAATTTCTGTTGGTCTATCTTTAAGTTAATTACCTCTTCCTTCAGTTATCTGTATTCTTCTCTCAAGCCCATCCAGTGAACTTTTTAGGTTCAGATTGTATTTTTCAGTTTTTTTAATAGTTTGTATTTCTCAGTTGGCCTATCCTATGTATTCGTTCATTATGAACATATTTGTATGTTTTTGAGCATAATTATAACTAACTGATTTAAAGTGCTTTTCTGCTAATTCTAGCATCTGGATCACCTCAGGTCAGTCTCTGAGTGCATTTTCTCTTGAGCCTCTTCCCTTTCTCTCCACACCTTTCTGTGTCTCTCTGTTGAGTTGTTTTGGATTGTATCTTTGTTGTGAAACATATATTAGAGATGCTTGATTCTGTTTAATTCCTCTGACTATTGTTGATTATTTTTTGTTTTGCTTTGTGTAGGGAGCACTTAACTTGGCTAGGCTCGAACTGGGAAATGTTTTCTCTGTGGTATGTGGTAGCTCAAATTTCAGTTCATTTAGCTGGTCAACCAGAGATCTGGGCAGAGTTCATCACAGAATTTAGGCACCCTTCTCTCTTTCAATGCCTTTCTGGATTCCCCCTTGATTTTCCATGATAGTGATGACTGCAGAACTCCCCTTCGATTCTTCAAATCAGTAACACTGGTAGTTTTCTTTTCTTCTCTCTCTCTTTTTTTTTTTTTTTTTTTTTGAGACAGGGTCTTGCTCTGTCGTCCAGGCTGGAGTGCAGTGGTGCAATCATAGCTCACTGCAGCCTTGACCTCTCAGGTTTAATCAGTCCTCCCGCCTCAGCCTCCCAAGTAGCTGGGACCACAAGCATGTACCACTTCTCTTGGAATTTTAGTTGTGCCACATGGCACTGACTGGGCCTATTCACAAGCTAAAGTGCCAGCCTTTCTTCGAAGTGTCAGCTGTCCTCCCATAGATGCCTGAATTGGGTTGCTCCTTAGTATCTTAATATTTTTTGTTCAGAGTTTATAGTTGTTATGTGTATGAAGGTTGGTCTGATATAAGCAATGCAGTCATACTGAAACTTAATTTTTGTTAATTTTTGTATATGGTTTGAGGGGTGGGTCAAGGTTTGTGTTTTTTTCCTAATACTGATATCTATCTCTTCCAACACAATTTGTTGAAAAGACTTCCCTTTCGCCCATTGAATCACGTTGGCACTTTTGTCAAAAAACAATTGTCCGTACATGTGTGGGTCTGTTTCTGGACTTTATTCTGTTCTAATGATATATCTGTCTGTGCTTACATCGTCCCATACTGCTGGAATTACTGTAGCTTTACAGTAAATCTTAACATTAGGGGGTATAAATCCTTCATACTTTTCTTGCTTTTGGGTATTCTGGGTCCTTCACATAGCCATATAAACTTTAACATTTGTTAGTTTTTACCAAAATCTTGACAAATAAGTGATTAAACAAGTAGAAAACAAATCAGTAATGCGATAGGAAATTTCAGCAACACTCAACCAACTTGATTTATATATTACAGAAGACTACAGCCATCAATAGCCAAATAGATATTCTTTTCAGGGAGACATGGACCATTATCCTAGGTAGACCAGATGTTGAAATCATACAGAGTATACTTTCTGACCACCACGGAATTAAATTAGAAATGAGCAATAAAAGGGCATCAAGAGAAAAAGGCAGTATTTTTGAAGAGTAAATGAAAGCAACAGGAGAGGGAGCTATGTGAAACTGTTAAAAATTGGGATGGAGGGGATATATGTGCTTCCCTCTAAAAGTTATAGAGCACAAATTTCTCATAAAAATGAGCAACAAAATAGGATCAAGGTCAAATCCTTACTAAAAATTATAATTTTTAAGAAATGGAAGACTAAATGTCCTACATAATGAATAGCAGGAATTTATGATTAGATTTTTGTATTCTACACAATATTTTGTGTGTGTGTGTGTGTGTGTGTGTGTGTGTATATACACACTAAGTATTTAATGGGCATACCATATGGTATATTATGATGAAAAAGTATAAAAAGAACTTCCTATCTGTCTTCTCTCCATCCTCCAGTGCTGATCATGTTGCCTTGAACAAGATTGTGTTGTTACAGGTATCAGTGTCATTTAAGGATGTGACTGTGGACTTCAGTAGAGAGGAGTGGCAGCAACTGGACTCTACACAAAGACGCCTGTACCAGGATGTAATGTTGGAGAACTACAGCCACCTGCTCTCAGTAGGTAAGGACAACCATCCTGTGAAGTTGTGAGGAGCCTGTTATGGGTTAAATTGTGTCCCCCAAATAAAATATGTTGAAGTCCTAATCTCCCAGTCCCCTAGAATGTGACCTTATTTGGAAATAGAGTCTTTACAGAAGTAATCAAGCTAAAATGAGATCATTAGGGTAGGCTTTAATCTAATATAATTGGTGTCCTTATAAAAAGGAGAAAACTGGACACAGACACGTGCGCACACATACATACACACACACACACAGAGGGAAGACAATATGAAGATACACAGGGAGAAGATGGAATGTGACTAGAATGATACATCTGTAAGCCAAGAAACACTTGAGGCCACCAGAATTTCAGAGAGGCCTGGAACAGTTCCTTCCCTAGCACCTTCAAAGAGAGTATGGCCCTGCTAACACCTTGGTTTTGGAGTTCTGGCCTCCAGAACTGTGAGACAATAAATTTCTGTTGTTTTGAGCCCCCTAGTTTGTGGTACTTTGTTATAACAACCCTAGGAAACTAATACAGAGTTTTATACTTGGAAATGGGGTGCAGCTGTGATAAATACCTTAAAAATGTGAAAGTGGCTTTGGAATTGGGTAATGGGTAGAGGCTGAAGCTAGGGGCTAGGATTTGATATGCTTGACAGAAAAAGCCTAGATTGCCTTAACGAGACTATTGGTAGAAACATGAATGTTAAAGGTACTTTTAGTGAGATCTCAGATAGAAATAAGGAACATATTATTGCAAACTGGAAGAAAAGCAATCCTTGTTATAAAGTACCAGAGAACATGGCTGAATTGCATTCTGTTGGGTAAAAAGTAGAACTTGTGTGTGATGAACCTGAATATTTATTTGAGGAGATTTCCAAGCAGTGTTGAAAGCACAGCCTGGTTTCTCTGTGCTGCTATAGTAAAATGTGAGAAGAAAGAGATAAATTGAAGAAAGAATTGTTAGGAAAAAGGTACCAGAACTTGAAGATATGGAAAATTTTCAGCCTATCCATATGGCAAAAATTCAGAAAGTGTACTCTGGAAAGAACATACCAAGGGTGTGTCTGGACAACCAATTACTAAAGAGATTAGGTATGTGACTTGTGGATCCAGTCAACTGTCTCACTAGAAATGCTTCCAGGTTGGACTGAAGGGGACAGAGACAGGAGAAAATGAAGGAAGGCTCTTGGACTTCTGGGATTCTATATGCAGGAAATGTGATGGTAAAGCTGTTTTGACTGTGATCATGTGTTATCCTTCAAGAAAAGGGAAGAATGACTTTGAGGATAGTTCAGAAGCTAGTAGGGCTGTAGCTGCCACCACAGGCCCTGAAGGCACAGGCTGAGGAGATGGGGGGACCCATTGCCTCCTTAGTTTCAGAGAACAGGACCATCTCTTTGTTTTCAGGGCTGAGGGGGCAGGGCCAAGGTTATCATGTCTGATCTGAGGTTACACCATGTATTAGTCCGTTTGTTCTCACATTGCTATAAAGAAATGCCTGAGACTGGGTAATTTATAAAGAAAAGAGGTTTAATTGGCTCATGGTTCTGCAGGCTGTAAAGGAAGCATAGTGGCTCCTGCTTCTCAGGAGGCCTCAGGAAGCTTCCAATCATGGCAGAAGGCAAAGGGGAAGCAAGCATATTACATGGTGGGAGCAAGAGTAAGAGTGAGGGGGAGGTGCTGCATACCTTTAAACAACCAGATCTCATGAGAACTCATTCACTATCATGAGAACAGCACCAAGGGGATGGTGCTAACCCATTCATGAGAAATCTGCCCCATGATCCAGTCACCTCCCACCAGGCCCCATCTCCAACACTGGGGATTACAATTTGACATGAGATTTATAGGAGACACAGATCCAAACCATATCAGGTGATGAAGACCAAATATATATATCTTTTTAACTTTCCCTTATGGTTCTTGTTGACTGTCAATTTTGTACAGGTATTTAGCCTTAGTAGATGGAGTTTACTACCCACTTTGGGGTACATTCTCAAGCAACATGGCCCCAATAATGCCCAGGCCCAGTGCACCAGAGCCTGCTGCTGGCCTCAGACCATCAACAGGTTGGGCCTCAATCAGAAGGACTTGGGTGCTATCAGCAGCAGTGGGGAGTGGGTCTTCTCTATGCCACATTTCCAGCACCCCCACTGTGGGGCAGAGGTTCAGCACTGAGCTCTTCCATGTTCACTTGCTGTTACTGAGGAAATCCTTGTTAAGTTTCTTCTCCACTAACTAATATGCTTAAATTCAGTGGGTGAGTAAATTCTGGCCCGATAGCAAGCCAAAAAGTGTTTCTCAAAAGGAGAGTAGTTATCCACTACTAAAGGATGGCAGGACTTTGTTCCCAAATCCTAAAGATCTGCACTGTGATTCACCTATAGGGGATTGCCAAAGGCTCCAAACAGCATCCCCATCTGCCACTGTCACTTCAGGCACCATTGGATCTGCTGGATCCTATGGTCCAAGTGGCAGAGCAGCTTGCACAGCAGCCTGGATCTGTTGTAGAGTCTTCTCTTGTTCTGGGTCCCATTGAAAACTAGCTACTTTTTGGATAACTTGGTAAATGGACCAGAGTAGCTTTACCCAAATCAGGAATGTGTTACCTCCAAAATCCAAAGAGGCCCAGTAGGCATTGTGCCTTTTTTTTTTTCCTTATAGGAAGGTACAACAGCTTTTGCTTCACCTTAGAAGGGATATCTTGACATGCCCTGTACCACTGAACCCCTAGAAATTTCCCTGAGGTATAAGGCCCTTAGATTTTTTTTCAGATTTATTTCCCACTCTGATATGTAAATATCTTACCCATAAGTCTAGCATAGTTGCTGCTTCTTGCTTACTAGGTCCAATCAGCATTATCTCATTAATGTCATGGACCAGTGTGATATCTTGTGGAAGGGAAAGGTGATCAAGATGCCTGCAGACTAAATAATGACATAGGTCTGGAGAGTTGATATACCTCTGAGGTAGGACAGTACAGGTGTATAGCTGACCTTGCCAGCCAAAAACAAACTGCTTCTAGTGGTCTTTACTAACAAGTATCACAAAAAATCATTTGCCAGATCAATAGCTGCATACTGGGTACCAGGGAATATGTTAATTTGCTTAAGCAATGAAACCACATTTTGAAGAGCAAGTGTAATTAGAGTCACCACTTGGTGACATTTACAGTAATGTGTCATTCTTCAAAAGCCGTCTATTTTCTGCACAGGCCAAATAGGAAAGGTGAATGGGGATGTGGTGGGAATCACCATACCTGCATCCCTCATATCCCTGATGGTAGCATTGATTTCCGCAGTCCCTCCAGGAATGTGGTATTGCTTTTGGTTTACGATTTTCCTAGGTAGAGGCAGCTCTAGTGGCTTCCACTTGGCCTTCCCCACCATAGTAACCCTCATTCCACAGGTCAGGGAACCAATGTGGGGATTCTGCCAGTTACTGAATATGTCCTTCCAATTATGTATTCAGGAACTGGGGAAATAACCACAGGATAGGTTCAGGGACCCACTGGACGCACTGTGAGATGGACCTCAACTAAAACTCCATTAACCACTACACTTCTGTAAGCTCCTACCCTGACTAGTGGACCATAGTGGTGTTTGGGGTCTCCTGGAATTAGTGGCAGTTCAGAGCCAGTGTCTAGTAATTCCCAAAATGTCTGATTGTTCTTTTTTCCCAATACCTAGTTATCTTGATATAAAGGCCATAGGTCCCTTTGGGGAACACTGGGAGAAAGATTTCATAGTATAAGTTTTTGGCAGTGTACCAGGGTCCTTCCCTAAGGGGACCTGGCTTCCCCTTCATTCAAGGGGTTCTGGGTCTGAGTCAGTAAGTAGGCTCAAGTCTGGGAATTGATTGAAGGGCTGTGACTTTGTGCTTTTATGATTCAAGTTAGTTTTGTTCACTTGACCTAGAACTCCTCTGCTTATACAGATCAACTTATTATTGTGTAGACTGCCTGTCTGTTTCTTTTCTCAGGACACCATGATCAACTAGCCAATGCTATAGGTCTCTGTGAATCAGACTATTCTGATTGTTGCTTTGACTCTGCTGTCTATTGTGGTAGCCATGTTCACCTTGCATTTGGCGATTAAGTACCTCCCTTTAACCCCTGCCACCCCAGGATCCAACTATCCCCATTGCACTTAGGTTTCCCTACTCAGTGGCTGCAGTTCCCACTGTAAGTTCCAGCCTACAGACAAGAGCACTCAGAGCTCGTCAAGGATGCTTGAGCTCCCCTTACAAATTTGTTTCTCACCGTGGTGACAGGTGTGTCCTCTGGACCCTCCCAGAGTAGATGGACAGGTCTCACATGATAAATCCCCTCCAACAGTCCAATTCTTTGGATACCTTCCTCTGCAGAATACCCAGGCAGTTCTGGCATTTGAACTTCATTTAGTGTAGACCACCTTTTGGTCCATGTTTAGCCAGCCAGCCAACCAAACTGTTGGAGCCCTTTCTAATTCCTCCAGCAGCAATATCAAATTCAGAATCTCTGCTTAGTGAGCCCATATCAATCAATTCAGCCTGATCCAACTTTTTGTGGGCCCATATCAATCAATTCAGCCTGATCCAACTTTTTGTTTCTTCCACCTTTATCATACACCCTTGATATCCATATCCTTGTATAGTCTCTAGATCTGTCTGCATATATTAAATGAATCATGCCGTTCTTTTGGTGTACGCACATCCTCATGGGTCATTCTTTGTGCTTTACCTTTTGGGACCTGCTTTGACTTGAGTCCAGTTATATGTCTAAAAGCAAAGAAGGATGGTGAGCATAGGCTCTTAAGGGAATCGGCAGTGCCCGTCAAGGCAAGTACCTCAGGAGAAGCCACTGAAAGTGCTTCAGGAACAGTAGGGTTAATCTTCTCAGATGGGGTAGAAGGGCTGCTTCTACTGGCAAAGGAGACTCAAGAATTTAAAGGTTCAATGTCCAGTCTATTTCCAATTAGTTTTTTTTTTCTCTTTTAGTCTCAGGTGGTTGCTTTCAGGGTTCCCTCAGTCTCTTGAGAGCACCTGATGGGAGGAGGGGTCCCAAAGTTCAAGTGATTATAGGGAGTTAAGAGACTGAAGTAGGAAGGGAATGGTCTGGCAGGAATAGATAGAGGGGTGGAAGAGGTAGGGGTTTGAAGAGGGACCTATGAAAGGATTCAAGAGAGCTTAAGGGGAAGAACAAAGGTGGTAAAAGGAAGAAGGGGCAGAAGCAATGGGAAGGGAGAGGTTTTGGAGGAGACAGTTGGGGGAGATGTAAATTTTCCCAAGGAAGCCCTTGAAGTTCCAAACTATCCTTAGTAATATCATGCCAACAAGGTAGAGTTGGTGGAGCATATAGCCAGCAGGGGTTCAAAAAGGGATGTTTTGGTAGACTGAGAAGTTCCCATGTTTTTAAACTAATAGTACTTTTATGGTTTTAAATAGAGAAACTTGGGACTCAGACGCAGCTTCTGTTCCATACAGAACCCAACCTCTTACAAAGAGAAGTCTAGGAGACTAACCCAGCCTTTCCTTGCATGAGACTCTAACTTATTTTCTTGTAAACAGCTGCTTACCTGGAACTTTAACCTACCTTCTAGCATGAGGATCACTTGAACCTGGGAGGCAGAAGTTGCAGTGAGCCGAGATGGTACCACTGCACTCCAGCCTGGGTGACAGAGCGAGACTCTGTCTTAAAAAAATATATATCTATATCTATATATCTATATCTATATCTATATATATATCTGTCCTTACTGTGCTTCAATGGACTGTCATCCAGAGGCTCAGGAGTCGGACTCATCAATGGGTCCCCAGTTAGTCAGGAGTGAAGACAAAGGCTTCGAAGGTGCATACTTCAGATTCTGGGTGAGAAGTCTGGGTCCAGTGATCAATGATCTTATCTGAGTTGTGGCACCTGGTTATCTATACCAAAGAAAACCAGAGCTGGACAATAGTTAAAGCGGTGAAAATAGATTTTATTCAGAATTATTACAATAGGGGAAAAGATACTTTGGTATAGAACTGGGCTCAATTCCAAATACAACATAGATGAGTGGGGATTTATAAATATAGCCCAGGAGCAGAGTGGGGCGAGTAGATGGAAAATGACTAAGAGGAAACATCAGGGGAAAAGGGGGATTGTTACTAAACTGACCTGACAAGATTCTTGGAGAAGGCAGGTGAGGGTGATCGAATATTATGTGGGGGATAGGTCAGGAATTTGATCAGATATCAAGTGTGATTGGATATTGAGGTTGGGGGATTCTAGCTAAACTGACTTAACAGGAATCTTGCTAAAATTGGGCAATGTAAGGATTCCCCTTGGTAACCATGATCAAAGTTACCCCAGCCAAAACCATAGCTCCCTTGTTTGCCAGTTGATTCAAGAGCACGAGGGACCCGAAGTGGTCAGGTGGGAGTTTTAACTTTTAGTTTAGTGGAATCATTGTGTGTCTCCTGGTGGAAGTATTTCTCCCTTTGGAATTAAGACCTCTAGAACAGCAGAGCATAAGGTCACAGAGACAGGTAGCAAAAATTTTGCTAGTGGACCATTAGCGGTAATAGTGAAGGGTGTCATTCCTGGCTCAGGGCTGCCTGCCACCCAGTGGGCTCAGAGGACAGATCATGGAGCCAATGAGATTATTCACAAGCCTTAAAATCTAATCAAATTTTCCCTGCTAGGTTTCAGACTTGGGTCCCATGATCTCTTTTTTCATTCCAGTTTCTCCCTTTTGGAATGGGAATATCTATCCTATGCCTGTCCCACCATTGTATTTTGGAAGCAGATAACTTGTGGTCTGGTTTCATAGGTTCACAGATAGAGAGCAGTTTTTCCCCAGGATGAATTATATCCTGTCTCATCCATAACTGATTTGGATGAATTAGATGATGAGACTTGAGACTTTTTTTTTTTTTAATTATACTTTAAGTTCTAGGGTACATGTGCATAACATGCAGGTTTGTTACATATGTATATCTGTGCCATGTTGGTGTGCTGCACCCATCAACTCGTCAGCACCCATCAATTCATCATTTATATCAGGTATAACTCCCCAATGCAATCCCTCCCCCCTCCCCCCTCCCCATGATAGGCCCCAGTGTGTGATGTTCCCCTTCCCGAGTCCAAGTGATCTCATTGTTCAGTTCCCACCTATGAGTGAGAACATGCGGTGTTTGGTTTTCTCTTCTTGTGATAGTTTGCTAAGAATGATGGTTTCCAGCTGCGTCCAAGACTTGAGACTTTTAGTTGACGATGTCGAGATGTGATTTTTGACTTACGAGTTGATGTTAGAATGACTAAGGTTTTGGAGGATGTTGGGATGGGGTGAATGTATTTTGCATGTGAGAAGGACATGAATTTTGGGGAACTAGAGGGAAGACTCTTGTGGGTAGAATTTTGTCTTCCCCAAAAACTATGTGTAAATCCTACCCCTCGGTACTTCAGAATGTGACCATATTTGGAAATAGAGTCTTTACAGAGGTAATCAAGTTAAAGCGAGGTCATTAGGGTGGGCCCTACTGTAATCTGACTGATGTCCTTATAAAAAGGGGAAATTTGGACACAGGGAGAATGCCATATGAAGGTGAAGGCAGAAATTGGGGTATTGCTGCTACAAGCATGCGTAGAGGGAAGACAATGAGAAGATACGCAGGTAAAAGACAGCCATGTCACTGGGGTGATGTATTCACAAGCCAAGGAATGCCAAAGAGTGCTGACAAACACTAGAAGCTAGAAGATGCTAGAAAGCATTCTCTCCTAGATCCATCAGAGAGAGCATGACCCTGCTGACACCTTGATTTTGGATTTCTAGCCTTTAGACATGAGAGACAATAAATTTCTATTGTAAGCCACCAGGTTTTGGTACTGTGTCACAGCAGCCTTAGGACACCAATATAGAGCCTTGTTGTGTTTCCCTTCACCACCACTGAGCTATCTGGGACATCTGAACTGTATTATGGTGTCCTCCTTGATTTGTCTGAGATTCTTCAGTCCCTTTTCACCTCTATGATTATTACTCACTTCCCAATGAAATGTGGTTACTTCTCCAAAGAACAAATGGAGACCAATTTGCTGGACCCAATTCTCTATCATGTCCTGTTAACAGGGTTTGAAGTTCCCAAACCAGAGGTCATCTTCAAGTTGGAGCAAGGAGAGGGGCCATGGACATTGGAAGGGGAAGCCCCACATCAGAGCTGTTCAGGTGAGTGGGTGTGACCCAGGCAGATGGGGACACGAAGTAATTTTTTTTTTTTTTATCCTAAGGAAGACTGATGCCTTTAAAATGCTGTTATTGCTTAAAGGTTGGAAACTTTAGAAATTGCTTGAGGATAGGTAGCATTGGCCTCTTGGGTGCCAAATTGTTCTCTCCCTTTATTTCTCTTACTGTTATCACCTGTCTTCTTTGCTTGGCTTTCTTCCAGGAGAATTGTCCCATTTCCTGTACTCTGGATCATATGCCAGGCTTCTTCACTAGAGGTCTTGCTTTCTTGGATATTCTTTCCTTCCATCCCATTTTTATGTGTAATTCCTTAAACCACACCCCAGAGTCTTAGATTATTATCACATACATTTCAGTTTTACTGGATTTGACTTTTTGAAAATCTGTTGGTTGCCTGGCTTCTGTTCTTCCTAGTACTCTTGCACTTTATTCTTTCTTTTGTTCTCACCTTCTCACTCTAGGTACCAACAAACTCTCATCTACAACGAGCCTTACCTCCCTTTGCCTTTGTAAGTATCACCTTCAAATTCCTCACTCCTCTCTACCTTCCCATGGCCTAGTGCCTCTCTCCCATCTTCTGACTTTATGGTCACTATCACTTAGCATTTCTTCTTTTAAAATCCATTTTATTAAGGGAGAATTTACACAGAATGAAGTGTATCTATTTTAAGTGGACAGTTTGATGAGTTTTGATAAAGGTATACACCAGTGTAACCACCACCCCTATTGTGATATGTAACATTCCTTCACACAGAATGCTCCCTCATGCCCCTTGTAGTCAATACATACAGCCCCAGGCAACCACTGACATGCTTTTTATCACTCTAGATTCGATTTGTCTTTATTAGGGCTTTATATAAATGGAATAATACCTTACATACTCTTTTGGGTCTGGCTTCATTTGTTCAGCATAATCATTTTGCAATTCATCCGTGTTATTAAGTATATCTCTGGTTTATTCCTTTCAAATGATGAATAGTATCTCATGGAATGAATATATTACTATTTGTTAATCTCTACACCTATATATAGGTGGTTAATATTTGGTTATTATGAATGAAGCTGCAGTGAACATTCTGGTCTGTCTTTGTGTGAACATACGTTTACATTTTTCTTGGGTAGATACCTAAGATTGGAACTGTTAGGTCATATAATATGTGTATACTTACCTTTGGAAGAAATTGTCAAACTGTATTCCAAATTGGCTGTACCATTTTACATTCCTAGCAGCAATACATAAAGATTCCTGTTGCTCCACATCCTCGTCAACACTTGTTATCATCAAACTCTTTTATTTTTGCTATTATAGTGGATGTTATCATTTAAAGTTGCATTTATCTTATGAGAATAATTATATTAAGCATCTTTTTATGTGCTTATTGACCATAAACATTTTTTGGTGTGAAATATCTACTCATATGTTTCTCATTTATTAATCAGGTTGTTTGTCTTCTTATTAGTGATTTTTAATATATTTACGGGATACAACTCCTTTGCCAGATATATGTATTGCTAACATTTTGTTCCAATATGTGGCTTGAAATTTCATTTTCTTTTTGGTGCCCATCAAAGAGCAAACATTTTAATTTTGATGAAGTCCAATTTATTATCTGTTTCATTGTTAGTACCTTTTGCGATCTGTTTAAGAAATCTGGCCGGGCGCTGTGGCTCAAGCCTGTAATCCCAGCACTTTGGGAGGCCGAGACGGGCAGATCACGAGGTCAGGAGATCGAGACCATCCTCGCTAACACGGTGAAACCCCGTCTCTACTAAAAAATACAAAAAAAACTAGCCGGGCGAGGTGGCGGGCGCCTGTAGTCCCAGCTACTCGGGAGGCTGAGGCAGGAGAATGGTGTAAACCGGTGAGGTGGAGCTTGCAGTGAGCCGAGATCCAGCCACTGCACTCCAGCCTGGGTGACAGAGTGAGACTCCGTCTAAAAAAAAAAAAAAAAAGAAAAGAAATCTTTGCCTACCACAAGGCACAAAGATTTTCTCATACTTTCTTCTACAAGTTTTATCATTGTAACTTTTTCAGTTAGGTCTGTGATTCATTTTTCAATACTGATATCTAATTGTTCCAGAAACATTTGTTGAAGAGGCTTTCTTTTTCCTATTGAATTTCCTTGGTATGTTTATCAAAATCAATTCACTTTATGTGTATGAGCCTGTATCTGGTCTCTCTTTTCTGTTCAATTTTAATCTATTTGTCTGTCTGCTTTAAAAGATAGGTTTTATTATTATTTAGGTTTCATGAAGCCAACAGATTAGGAGACAACTGCCACTGGAAAGATAGTTTGTTACAGTTCCCAAGCGGCGGAGGCATACCACACCATACAGGGCCACACATATCACACATGTGGAAGCACCAGGGTCAGTTGGGATCTAGAAGAAGTGAGGGGAAAGCATGGGCCAGAGCCTTTATTTAGGTTTTGTGGGAAGGAATGGACTAGGCAGGGCCAGAAGGCTAGGCAGATTTAAGAGTGGCTAGTTTGAATAATTCCACTGGGCTCTAGGGTATAAGGACTGTCCCCAGTTGCTTGGTACCTGGCCCTGGAGTGATTAGAGCAGGGGGATAGTGGCTCAACCTGTGAAAGCTCAGTAAAAGAGGTAGTTGTGGATATGGGCTGTGTATTGGCTGTTTTGCATATGAAAGGCATCCTCAAGTTCAAGTTATTTCCGAATCTCTAGAATTAGCTATCACTGGGAGGGGGCAGTCTCTCCAGGATCAGTTAAGCCCTAGATACCAGAACATCAAGGGTACAGAAAATAAGAAAATATAGTTAATACATTGTCCTTTTAGCAAACCCATACTATCTTTATTACTGTAGTTTTTACAGTAAATCTTCAATCAGGTAGTATAAGTTCTTCAACTTTGCTTTTTAAAAATTACTTTGTTCTTCTAGGTCATTTGCATTTTCATATACATTTTATAATCAGTTTGTAATTTTTATAAAAAAGCCTACTGGGATTTTGTTTGGAGTTCAGTTGACTCTGTAGATCAATTTTAGGAGAACTGGCATTTTAACAATAGTGAGCCTTCTAACCCATGAACATGGCATATTTCTGCAGTTACTTAGATCTTTAATTTCATTTAGCAGAATTGTATAGTTTTCAGCATAGAGGTCATAGGAATCCTTCATTAAGTTTATCCCTAAGTACTTGATGTTTTTTATTCTGTTTTACATGACATTGTTTTAGTTTTATTTTTTGATTTTCATTGCTAATATAAAGTTTTTAAAATTTTATTTTTAGATTGTTTATTGCTAGTATAAGTTGCTAGTGATTGACTTTCGTGCATTAACTTTGTATCCTGAGGCACTGCTAAATCTACCTGTTAGTTTTCTTTTAAGTTCCTCAGGGTTTTTCATATAAGTAATGATTATCACCTAAAAATAGAGACACTTTTACATCTTCCTTTCCAAGCTCATGTTTTAATTTATTTTCCTTCTTTTACTGTCTAAGACTTTCAGTTCAATGTTGAATGGAAGGGGTGAGTGTGGGTATGTTTGTCTTGGTTCTGATATTGTGGGTAAAAACTTCAATGTTTCACCATTAATTATGATATTAGCTGTAGATTTTCTGTACCTGCCCTTTAGCAGGTTATGTAAGTTCCTTTCTAATCCTAGCTTGTTTCATAGTTTTTTTTTTTAATATCATGATTGAGTGTTGAATTTTGTCAAATGCTTTTTCTGCATCTGTTGGAGTGATATTAAATACATGAACATTTTTTGTTCTGTAATTGTGGTGAATTCATTGATTTTTAAATGTTGAATTAACCTTGCATTTCTGAGATAAATACTAGTTGATTATGATGTATTAGCTTTATTATATATTGTTGGACTCTACTTACTGATATTGGACTTAAAAGTTTGCCTTTTTCCTGAGTGATTTGGTTCATGGTTTTCTTTTTTTTCAATGTCTTTGTCATGTTTTGATATTATGGTTATACTGGCTACTAAAATGAGTTGTGAAGTGTTCCCTTCTCTATTTTCTGAAATACTTTGTGTGAGATTATTATTTCTTTTAATGTTTCATGGAATTAACCAAGAAAGCCATTTGGACCTAGAGTTTTCTTGACAGGAAGGATTTAATGACACACCCAATTTTTTAAATAGACATAGGGCTATTCAGATTTTTTGTTTCATCTTTTGCCAGACATAGTAAGTTGTACTTTTCAAGGAATTTTGTCTATTTCCTCTGTGTTGTCCAATTTAATCCTGTTGTGGTCTGAGAGCATACCCTTTATGATTTCAGCATATGGTCTACCTAGGGGAATGTTTTGTGTGTCCCTGCAAAGAATGTATGTTCAGCTGTTGATGGGTACGTTGTTCTATAATCTACAACTCAGGTTGGTTCCATGTTGTTGAAATCTTCTAATGCCTTACTAATTTGTCTTCTACTTGTTCATTCAATTATTGTAATTTGGGGGGGTTAAAACTGACAAAGAGATTTTAAAATTTATATGGATATGGAAAAGACCTGGAATGATCAACACAGTCTTGAGGAAGAAGGAAAAGTATGGAGGATTGATACTACCGAATGTTAAGATTTACTTTAAAGCTATAGCAATCTGGACAGTATGGTATTGGTGTAAAGACAGACTAATATATAAATGGAACAGAAGGGAGAGACTAAAAATAGACCCATTAATATACAGACAACTGATTTTTGACCAAGGTGCCAATGTAATTTGAAGGGAGAAATGAAAGTCTTTTCAAATTGTGCTGGAACAAATGGATGTCAGTATTAGGGAGAAAAATTCATACTTTGACCCATACTTCACATCCTATACAAAAATTAACTCAAGTTCTACTATTATAGAATTGTTTATATTGAAGTAATCTGTCAGACAGACAAAAATTGTTAACGCTGGAAAACATATTTTTAAAACTAACTACTAAAGATGCTGGAGAGTGATCAAAAGAACATTTTTCGGCTCCATCATATTTTGAGTAATTTTGGATTGTGTCCTGAACATTATCAATGTTATGGTAACATGGTATTCTGTTATATTGTTCTGAAGAATGCCAGTGTTCTTTTTTTTTTTTGAGTCGGAGTCTCGCTCTGTCGCCCAGGCTGGAGTGCAGTGGCCGGATCTCAGCTCACTGCAAGCTCCGCCTCCCGGGTTTACGCCATTCTCCTGCCTCAGCCTCCCGAGTAGCTGGGACTACAGGCGCCCGCCACCTCGCCCGGCTAGTTTTTTGTATTTTTTAGTAGAGACAGGGTTTCACCGTGTTAGCCAGGATGGTCTCGATCTCCTGACCTCGTGATCCGCCCGTCTCGGCCTCCCAAAGTGCTGGGATTACAGGCTTGAGCCACCGAGCCCGGCCGCCAGCCAGTGTTCTTATCACAGCAGGCAATTAACTAGGTTAAATTGACACTGGAAATGCTGTCTCACGAAAGGCGAGTGGCAACTCAGGTCGCAGTTCAGTCCTGCTTTCAGTTTGCTCTACCCATGCAAGGTTGAGGGGTCAGCCAGAGACTTAGGTAGATTTTATACACAGAATTAGGAATTTGCTTTTTTTGATTCTTTCTTTTGGAGTTGCCCCCTTAATCTCTAGTGGCCCTGGGTACCCAGACCACCTTTTCCTGATTCCTTTTGCAAAAGGATGACAAGCTTTCATGAGAATTTTAGCTGCTCCACATTGCTGCTAGGAGTGCAGCTACTCTCAACAGAAACCTGAGAAAGGGGGAACTCACTACATGCTAGTCACTTCCTCTAACTTTTGACTCCCCTCCAAAATCTGCCTGCTTTTGTTTGGTTTTTTATTTTTGTTTATTTTTCAAGAGGTTACATTTACTATCTGTAGAAGGGTCTTTTTCAGAAGCCTACTTCTCCATACTGGAAGTAGAACTCTTACCATCGATTCTTGTACATTGACCTTGTATTCCGAGACTTTGCTAAATTTTGCTTATTAATTCTAGTGGGTCTTTTTGTGAATAAATACCATAAAACTTTCTGCAAACATTATCATGCCTGTCACTCATTTTCTTTTTGGTCTATATGCTCTTTATTTTTATTTTATCTTGTTCCCAATCTGAAGGCAAAAACTTTCAGTCTTTCACCATTAGGTGTATTAGCTGTGATTTTTCTTAGATGCCCTTTATTAATTTGTGACAATTTCTTTCTATTCCTAGTTTGATGAGAGTCTTAAACATGAATTGATGTTGAATTTTCTAAATGCCAAATGCTTTTTATGTATTTTTTGAAAAGTGCATTTTGTTCTACTGATATGGTGAATTTTATTGATTTTTAGATGTCAAATTAAACTTACATTCCTGAGATAGGCCTTACTTCATCATGGTGTATTATCTTTTTATGGATTTCTCGATTTGATTTGCTAATATTTGGTAAGGATCTTAATCTCCATGTCTTTGAGAAATATTGGTCTTTAGTTTTGTGTGTGTGCGTGTGGGGGGGGTTCCCTTATAATATTATATCTTTGATTTTGGTATCATGTTAATTCTAGCTTCATAAAATGAGTTTGGAAATTTCATACCTGTTCTGTTTTCTGAAAGAGTTTACTATATTTGCTAGAATTTTTCAGTGTTCACGCATCTTGTGATTTTGTGTAAGATTACTTTAAATTTCTTTTTCTTAAATATGTGATAAAATTCACCAGTGAACTCATCTGGGTCATCTGAAGTTTCCTTTGTGGGACTGTCTTTAATTTCAAATTCAGTTTCTTTAATATAGGAATATTCAGATTTTTTATTTCTTCTTGTTTTAATAATTTGTTCTTTCAAGGAGTTTGTGTATTCCATCTAAGATGTCAATTTTTTGGCGTAAGTTTTTTTTTATTGTATTGTCACTTTAATGTCTTGTATCTTCGCCAGTGTGCCCTCTCTCTCTGAAGTTGATAAAAGTTCAATTCAACAGGAATATATATATATATAAACCTAATTTTGTATGTACTTAATATCATAGCCTCAAAATATATAGTAAACATTGACAGTATTAAAAGGAGAAGTAGACAAAATGCACAATCATAGTTGGAGATTTTAACATACCTATTTTTCTAACTGTTGAAACAAGCACACAAAATCTCTACAGAGGTAGAAGACTAGAACATGATAAACCAATATGATGTAATCGACATACATAGATTACTACATCCAACAACTACAGAATACACATTCTTTTCAAGTATACATGGCGCATTCACCAGAATAGACTATTTTGGGATATAAAGCTGTTTGCATCAAATTTCAAAGGATTGAAGTCATAGACTGTATGTTCTCTAACCACTGTTAAATTAAAACTCTAAACAGCAAACCAACTAAAAAATATCTAAATGTTTGAAAAGTAAGCAACACAGATCCAAATATCTCATAAGTCAAAAAAGATATCACAATGAAAATATATTGAGTGAAATGATAGTGAAAATATGACACATCCGAATTTGTGGGGCTGGGCGCAGTGGCTCACACCTGTAATCAGCACTTTGGGAGGCCGAGGCAGGTGGATCACCTAAGGTCAGGAGTTTGAGACCAGCCTGGGCAACATGGCAAACCCCATCTCTACTAAAAATACAAAAATTAGCTGGGCGTGGTGGCAGGTGCCTGTAATCCCAACCACTCGGGAGGCTGAGGCAGGAGAATCACTTGAACCCAGGAGGCAGAGGATGCAGTGAGCCAAGATGGCACCACTGCACTCCAGGCTGGGCAACAGAGTGAGACTCTATCTAAAAAAAAAAAAAAAAAAAAAAAAAAAAAAAAAAAAAAGAACTTGTGAGATGAAACTGAAGCACTATGATGAAAGTTTCTTATTTTATATATATCTACCAGAAAATTTAAAAGATTAAAAATTTTGGCCATCTAAGTTTGCACCTCAGGACATGGAAAAGTGAAAACTACCAAAGCCAAAATTTGCTTCTTTGAAAGATTAATACAATTGATAAATTTAGCAAGATCAATCAAGGAGGAGAAAGAGAAAACACAGATTATCAATGCCATGAATGAGAAAAGAAACATCATTACAAATCTTACAGGCCTTAAAAGTATACTAAGAAGATATTATGACCAACTTTATCCCCCAAAATTTGATAACCAAAATGAAATGAACAGTCTTAGAAAAACAGAAATTACAAGAAGTCACAAGAAAAAAGGTCAAAATCATAGTAGTATTTTTATGTATTAAAGAAATTGAACTTATAATTTAAAACCTATCCACAAACAAAGCTCTCAACCCACATGGCTTCATTGGTGAACTCTGGTCATTTAGAGAAGAAATAACACCAATATTATTCATGTTCTTTTGAAGGAAAAAAAGAGAGAACACTTCATATCTTATTTGATAGTAAATTGACCTATATTAGAATAAAGAATTACTCTTTGAAAGATATCATTAAGAAAGTTAATAGGGAAGCCACAAGCTGGGAGAAGATATTTGCAATACATATATTTGACAAATGACTTTGTATTCAGAATATATAAAGAACTCTCACAAATCAACAGAGAAAAAAATTGGTAAAAGGCATTTGGAAAAAGAGGTATTCAAATTGGCATTAAATATATGAAAAGGTACTAAAGATCATTACTCATCAGAGAAATGTAAATTAAAACTACAATGTGGCAGCCCTACACACATACATACATACAAAAAAGGGCTAAAATTTAAGACTGACGATTATCAAATGTTGATGAGTATTTAGAGCAACTGGAATTCACATTCATTGATGGTAGGAGTGTAAATTATTTCAACCACTTTGGAAGATAGGCATTACCTACTAACACTAAACGTATAACAATTCTGTGGCCCAGTAGTGCTGCTCCTAGTCATATATTTAAGAGAAACGAGCACATATATTCACTAAAAGAAATGTACAAGAATGCTTATACCAGCTTTAGCATAATTGCTGAAAATTTGAAACCACTCAAGTGTCCATCAGTAGAAGAATAGATGAGCATTATGCTACATTATTACAATGTGATACTACACAACAATGAAAAGAATGAACTACTGTTACCAGAACTTGGGCGAACCTCAAAAAATTTGTTGAACAAAAGAAGCCAGACATGAAAATGGGTATATGCTTTATGATTCAATTTATATAAAGTTCAAGCAAGGCCAAGCAAAACTAATCTGTGATTGTGATAATATTGATGATAAGTGATTGGCAATCTATGGTCAAAATGGTGGTTACCTCAGAGAGTCAATTATTGATGGGAAAGGGCCACCAGGGAATTTTCTGGGATAATTAAAATGTTTTCTACTTTCATCTGAGTTTTGATTACATGGATGTATACATATGAATACTGGAGTTCAGCTTTACAGCTAAGATCTATACTATATAGCTTTGCATACATTCATTGAGCTTTACAGTTAATATCTATACTTTACTATGTATAAATTATAACTCAATAAAAAATAATTAGCCTATGAGATTATTCCTCAGGAATGTTTATATAGAATTGGTATTGCTTGATCATTGGAGTATATGTGCAATCCACAAGTGTGCCTATTTTGCCACATTTATGCCAACACTCAGCATCGTTCAGATTTCTTATCTTGTGGCCAATATAATGGATGTAAAGTGGTATTGTGTTATTTTCCCCCCTTTTATTATCTGCTATCCATTTAGGTTTCCCCTCTGTTAATTGCTTGATCCTATTTTATCTTTTCTAACCATACAGTTTTTTCTCTTCCTTCTTTATTTGTACCTAATTGTCTTATTTACTTTTCATAGAGGCTTTTTTTCTCCACTAAGATGCACTACCTAGGAGTACCATTTACTGTCTTCAGGATATCTGTTCCAATAGTAATTAACTCAAAGGGGTCTTCCATTTGGAACACTTAAGGATTTTATTTGTATTCTGATGACTTCCATGTTGACACCACTAGGTGCTGTATTATAATTGTACTCTAGTACTTACTTACCTGCATACCACACAATTCCCATTGAATAGTCTACTTTATTCATCCTCAATATGGGAGGAATTGGCGTCATCATTACCCAAATCAGGAATCCTCACATTCCAAATTTTGTCAGATTCTGCTGTTTCTTGTTTCTTCCATCTTAGCTGTCTTGTCTTACTAATTACTATGCAATTCCTATTTTTTCTTTTTTAAAGAATACTAATTAGCCTCTCATCTTAGTTCCAGTAACATCACTCCAAAACAGGTCTGTATTTTCTTATGCTTGGATTATTCTGTTCCTAATGGAAGCTGCAGATTCCATTCTTGTTTCCAGTTTATCTTTGAAATGCTACTGATAGATTTCATTACCTAAGACATTGCATTTATCTTTGTCATTACCTTTATGAAGTAATCTTACAGTTATTCCATATTATATAACACATGACCAATAACTTTTCTCTCAGTGCCATCTATAAGATTACCATTATTCCCAATTTAAAATTTTATCTGTACAGTTTCCTTAATTTATGCTTACTTCAAATTGTTCACCTTGTTTTTAATGCCTGGCATATATGAAGTGTATCTGTGTATCTGGGCTTTTTATTATTTTGTGCTCTGCCTGTCCAGGTAATAGACATTTTTCTTTTGTGTTCAGGCTTTCATCTATTCCATGAAATGGCCTTACCTATTCCAGATTTATTACTCCATTATTTATTATTATTCCCCATTTCTGTTTCCCCATGTCCCAGATGCTTTTGCCCCCAGTAATTTTTGAAAGTCTCTGAAAATAAGAGCTCGTATCTTATTTTCATTATTCAAATGCTAAGCATGAAGAAAATACTTACCAATATAAACTAATTGAATTTGTGGGTGATAAGAATAGAATTTTGCTGTGTTTTAGAGGGATTTTTAAAAAAAATTCTACAGAGAGGAATTCAACAAAGATTGTTATTGGGAAGTAAACACAATGGCACCAAATATTTAAAAGTTTACCCTCTTACACATTGTGTTTCTGTTATAATTAGGAGTCTATTACAAGGATTAGCAAAATGAGTAGCATAGAGAGTGCCTGCTTTTGACATTCAGAAGAAAAAAATTTACTAGCAATATGATTAGATTAATTTTCCAAGTAAGAAATTCTTAAACTGCTTTATGAAGCACACATACCTTTTTTAATGGCACAAAAGAAAATGCTAAGCAGGCTTAATGGGGAAAGAGGGCAATATGTCCTTTGATTTGAAAATAAACTGCACTCTTTTTTGAGGCATCTTTGTGTGTGACAAGTAGAATGTAAGCTCGCATGAGCAGCTCTTTTTTCTAGACTGATGACTCTTCATTTATGTACTGTTCATAGAATCGGGGGCTCAGGAGAAGTATACAGAAGCTATTTATTGCAGGAACAAATTTTTTACGATGAACATTGGTACTAGTGATGTAATAAATAATTGTCTGGTACAGCAAGGGATTTATAATTTAAATAAAGTAAAAAGTAGAACTACTTCTAAAACCATGCCTAGGAATCCAGTGCTTAGTATTTCCAGAATAAATTAAATCCAGATGTGTGAGAATACAAATGCAACCTAAGAATAGGTGGATGAGATTTTGGATGGGACATGTGTCTGAAGTACGGTATCAAACCGACTAAAAGGGGACAAGTGGGTTTGATGACTCAGAGCATTCTCAGTATCTAAAAATCTCTTATTGAAAAAGTCAATGGTATAATTTATTCATGTTAAAATTATTTATCAATAATCTAATATGTCTCATGTACTGTACCAGGAACGGAAACATCTGTAATTCCTACCCTGGGCAAGAATAATGTCTGAATTATGCTAACGCTAATTTGTAGCAATCGATGGTCAAATATAGTGACTAAAATAGTAAAGAATTGCATTTCCCTCTTATAGGAAACCTCATTGCTCATGATTGTTCAGGAATCCAACCTCCTTCCAACACACATTACTCCACCATCTCTTAGGATTTTTGTGGGATCTGCGTGCTTGACTCTGTGTTTCTGCCAAGTCCAGGTTTTAGTAAGCAAGAAGGTAGAAGTGGATGTGGAGAAAACATGCCTGTGGTCTCAATGCTCCCATCTGAAAGTGGCACCGTCATTTTCTCTCACATTCTCTTGATGAGAACGTTGTCACATGGCCACACTAATTTCAAAGGAGACTGAGAAATGCTTTATGACTGGGCATCCGTATGCCTGGATGCTACTCTGTTTAATGCAAAAGAATGGGGAAACAGATTCTAGTGGATAGCTTTCAGTCTCTACCACAGATGACTTGTCTTCTCTGCTATTTTTTGTTATATATATATATAATGTAGATCCAAGAAAACAATTATACCTGGATGGAGAGTTGGAGTATAGACATCTATTTATTGTTTGTATAGGTTAGGATGGCTATGACTACAATATTTTTATAGACATGAATAAATTATTTTATCACATGAATTTTGTATTTTTGCTGATAAGCAAAATTAGTGAGGATTTAGAATTGAAAGCTAATGAGTACTTAAACTCCAAGCGTAGGCCCTCCTAGATCTTTCCCCTGAAAACTCTTGTATTATCAATCTTCTGTCCACCCTACCTAATAGCTAAGCTTCCTACCAAAATAGAACTAGACTGCTTATGTTGAACGCCAGCCTCCAACACTTAATAACCATGTTTTATGGCAAATTATGTAACTGTCATGAGCTTCACTTTTCTTATCTACAGAAGGTGGATAGTAGTAGTAGATACCTCATAGGACCTCTGAAAGGATTAAATGAGTTCATATGTACAGTCATGGACCACATAATGATATTGAGTGCCTTAAGATTGTAATGAAATTGAAAAACACCTATCACCTAGTTACATCACGGCCATTGCTGCATTGTAGTGCAATGCATTACCTTTTCTATGTTTAGATATGTTTAAACATACAAATACTATTGTATTATAGTTGCCTACAGTAGTCAGTACAGTCACATGCTATATGGGTTTGTAGCCTAGGAGTAATATTCTATACCATATAGCTTAGATGTGTAGTAGGTTATACCATCTGGGTTTTTATAAGTACTATATACTCTATGATGTTTGCACAACAACGAAATCGCCTAATGACAGCTTTCTCAGACAGTATCCCTGTTGTCACACAATGCGTGACTGCATATATTTCTTAGAACGGTGCCTGGAATATTGTAAGTGTCATGTAAGAGTTTGGCACATAAAAGTGCTATATATGTATTTCCTGTCATCATTGTCATCATGAGATTTACTGATTTCCATGTGTTCGGCTTGTATTAGCTTATGTGTACCTTTTAATCTCTTGCGGTCTATTGTTTGTGTCAATTTTACTTTTTCTTTCTCTTTTTAGATGGGAAATTTGGAATTAAGCCTTCCCAGAAGAGAATTTCTGGAAAATCTACACTTCATAGTGAAATGGAGGGTGAAGATACAAGAGATGATTCATTATACTCTATTTTAGAAGAATTGTGGCAAGATGCTGAACAGATAAAGAGATGTCAGGAAAAACAAAACAAACTTCTGAGTTGCACCTCTTTCATCAATAAGAAAATATTGAATACAGAGTGGGATTATGAATATAAAGACATTGGAAAATTTGTTCATCCAAGCCCAAACCTCATTCTTTCACAGAAAAGACCCCATAAACATGATTCATTTGGGAAGAGTTTTAAGCATAATTTAGACTTACATATTCCTAATAAAAGCAATGCAGCAAAGAACCTGGATAAAACTATTGGGCATGGTCAGGTTTTCACCCAGAGCTCTTCTTATAATCACCACGAAAATACACATACAGGAGTGAAGTTCTGTGAACGTAATCAATGTGGAAAAGTCCTCAGCCTCAAACGCTCACTCAGCCAAAATGTGAAATTTCCCATTGGAGAGAAAGCGAACACATGTACTGAATTTGGGAAGATCTTCACCCAGAGGTCACACTTCTTTGCTCCTCAGAAAATTCATACTGTGGAAAAACCTCATGAGCTTAGCAAATGTGTAAATGTTTTTACACAGAAGCCACTACTCAGTATATATCTGAGAGTTCATAGAGATGAAAAACTCTACATATGTACTAAATGTGGGAAGGCCTTCATCCAGAATTCAGAATTAATTATGCATGAGAAAACTCATACTAGAGAGAAACCCTATAAATGCAATGAATGTGGGAAATCATTTTTCCAGGTGTCATCTCTACTCAGGCATCAGACAACTCATACTGGAGAAAAACTCTTTGAATGCAGTGAATGTGGTAAAGGCTTCTCCCTGAACTCAGCCCTCAATATACATCAGAAAATTCACACTGGAGAGAGACATCACAAATGCAGTGAGTGTGGGAAAGCCTTTACCCAAAAATCAACACTCAGGATGCATCAGAGAATTCATACAGGAGAGAGGTCCTATATCTGTACTCAATGTGGGCAGGCCTTCATCCAGAAGGCACACTTGATTGCACATCAAAGAATTCATACTGGAGAGAAGCCTTACGAATGCAGTGACTGTGGGAAATCTTTCCCTTCTAAGTCACAACTCCAGATGCATAAGCGAATTCACACAGGAGAGAAACCCTATATATGCACTGAATGTGGGAAGGCTTTCACCAACAGGTCAAATCTCAATACTCACCAGAAGTCTCATACTGGAGAAAAGTCTTATATATGTGCTGAATGTGGGAAGGCCTTCACCGACAGGTCAAATTTCAATAAACACCAGACCATTCACACCGGAGAGAAACCCTACGTTTGTGCTGATTGTGGGAGGGCCTTCATCCAGAAGTCAGAGCTGATTACACATCAGAGAATTCATACTACAGAGAAGCCTTATAAATGTCCTGACTGTGAGAAATCCTTCTCCAAGAAACCACATCTCAAAGTACATCAACGAATTCACACAGGGGAGAAACCATATATATGTGCAGAATGTGGGAAAGCCTTCACTGATAGGTCAAATTTCAATAAACATCAGACAATTCATACTGGAGATAAACCATATAAATGCAGTGACTGTGGAAAGGGCTTCACCCAGAAATCAGTTCTCAGTATGCATCGCAATATTCATACATGAAAGTAATCCTGTTTCTTGAAAATGAGAGCCTTATAAGGCTGACAAAGGTCAGGTCTAACGATATATTACAAAATTCATCCAAGACAGATCCTATATGAATATGTTGTATAAGGAAAAGTATCAGGCTATCTAACTTGAGATGGAAAAAATTATTCAGAAGAAACTCTCTTAAAAATGCATTGATGGAGAGAGAATTTGCACAGCCTCATGAAATATAGTAGAAGTCATACTGAGAAAAACGTTGTCAGTTTGGTGTGTTAGGAAAAGCCTTCCTATAGAAACTATTATAAGTCAAATTGTTACCAAATTATTTATAGGAAGGATAATGCAAAATTATGTAAATGATGGTCATATTTACTGTGTTATATTAAGCAATTTAAAGTGATAACAAAATGAAAGGTAGTGCAGCAAATAATATAACTGATTAGACCTACTGTCAGTTCTATAGGGTGTTTGTGGCAGAACACAGTGCATAACAGGAGGAATATTAATTTTTTTTTCAAATTTATGTCCATCAAAAATTATGATGGACATATTTATGTCCATCAAATGTTTCTTATTGAATATGTCTATCAAATATGTTTCTTAATATTTCTATCAAGTGAATCCACAATTTAAAAGTCACTTTGGTTTTATATATACACACATCTGCAGATATCATTTTATAGGAACACACAAATATAATCCTATCATTTGTACTGGTTTCCATGACATAGTATTCTTATTTGTTTTCATTGTGGTACAATGCAAAGTAGCCACAGATTCCTCCCATCCCAAGTAGTGTCTCTTTGTCTACTACTTGACTTTGAACTTAGCCATGTGACTTTCTTTGGCCAATGGAAATTAGCAAAGAGAATCAATAAGAAGCTTGAGAAGTGTGCAAAGCCTGCCTTGAAGCTTACCCTCTCTTGCTGCTCTTTCCAAACCTGAAAAATCTCAAATTGCCCTACTGGGGGGTGAGGAACCACCACATGGAGCAGTGGTGAGCCGGCCTTGCTGAGGCCCCTTAGACCAAGTAGCCTACCAATTGTCAGAATTGGGAGTGAGGTTTTCCGAGACCTCTAGCCCCAGCTGAGCCAGCCTAGCCCAGAAGAGCCATACCAGTTATTCCAGCCAATTTACAGAATTGTGAGATAAATAAAATGAGTATAGTTTTAAGCAACATAAGTTTTAGGAGTAGTTTGTTGTACAGAAAATGCTAAGTAATATTTGAAAGTATATGTTTGGGGGAGGGGGCATAGTGGACCAAAACGTGACATGTGGCATTGACTTTGGGTCTGAGTCGCAGGTAGAAACTGGAAAAACAGTGAGGAAAACTGTTTTTCCTCAAATAACAAAGTTGGATAGGTGACAACCCATGTTATTTAGTAGGGAAAAATATAGAAAAACAGTTATCACCATACCCTATGGGAAGATAGAGAATGGACCAAACGAACTTATGGATCTGGCTAAGGAGATTTGCAGCAGAATATGGGAAGTATCAGCTTGCTTCTTTTAGCTGCATATGATAAGATACAGAAAGAGAGAAATGAACTAAAGAAATAACTGTTTCTTTGGCAAGCAGAATTCAGAAGAAATACGGAAAAGCCAAGGATTGCTGGGTTGAAAAATAATGGTTTCACATCGCTAGTTTCTCCAGCTATCTAAATATTCTCAAGGTAGATAATGGTCTCAGGGTAAAGATCAAATCATGGTTGTATCTGTAAGACTCTTTATTACAATGTGTGAAATAGTTCAGTTGGTGCTTAGGAGACCATCTCAGCTAAATTTAAGGGCTTCTAAAAATCATGACATTGTCCCATAGAAGCCTGACATACTGCTCAAAGTGGAGAGAGACCTATCTTAAAAAGAATTGCTGATGTGGCATTTGGGGAAAGGAGTAGATCCAAACCAGATTCATAGGAAACTCACAAAGTTTTTAATAGAGTTTTACTAGTAAAACCACCTCCAGGTTGGACTTCCAGGGACTGCAAAAGTTCAAAATGAAAAGTGGCCTCTGGATTCGCCTCCCTAACTTCTATGAATAGGATACAAGCTGAGAAAGTTACTCAGATGCAAACATGGTCCATTTCTTATGGAAAATGCAGGACATCTCAGAGGAAACACCCAAGAACAATATATTAAAATGGACTGGAGAGCCATTCCCAGGGAGAACTGTGTCGTAATCAAGAAACATTATCTGCCCCTGGAGCCAAGGGAACTGACAACATTTGCTCTGTGGGATTTCAGAATTGTTATGGAACAGTGACTGATATGTGCCTCTTGGTCCTCCTCTTTTTGAATGGGAGTGTCTATTATAGTTATCCTGTACCTATACCACCATTGTATATATTGGCTGTGTGTTGGGGGACATGTAACTTGTCATTTAGCTCACAGGTATCTGGATCAAGAAACTGAAAAACTGTACCCAAGGAACCTCAGCCACAACTGAACCTGATACAGAAGACTTGAGATCCTGGATTGGAACTTGATGCCACAATTTTGAATGAGAAATTTGGAGGTCCTGGAATAGGGGTGAACATTTTTGCATGGGGTGGTAATGTGAATAATTTGTGACCAGAAGACACACTGTGTTAGGTAGAAAAATGCTACAGATATCTTCATCCCTATATATGTGTCCTTCTTCAGTCTTTATTTCTCTTTGTGTTTCAGTTAGGATAATTTCTGTTGATCCATCTTCAAATCCACTGATGTTTTTTCCCTTACCCTGGCTCTGTCAAGTCTACTGATGAGCCCATTGAAGGCATTCTTCAACTCAGTTATGTTTTATTTTTATTTCTAATATTTCCATTTGATTCTTACAGTTTTCATATATCTGCCAAAATTCCCCATCTTTTCATGCATGTTCATGTTTTCCCCTATATCCTTTGTCTTAGTCAGTTTGAACTGCTATAATAAAGCACCATAGACTTGGTGGCTTATAAACAACAGAAATTTATTCCTCACAGTTCTGGAGCCTGGAATTCTGAGATCAGAATCTAGCAGGTTAGGTCTTGGTGACGGCCCTCTTCAAGGTTGCAAACTGCTGACTTCTCCTTGTATTTTCCCATGTCTACAGCTAGAGAACTCTTTGGGATCCCTTTTATAAGGGCACCAATCCCATTTATGAGGTCTCTACCCACATTACCTAACTACCTCCCAAAGACTTCACCTCCTAATACCATCACATTGAGGATTAGGATTTTAACATATGAATTTTGGGGAGGATGCAAACAGCCCATAATATCCTCTAACATATTAATCATAGTTATTTTAAACTCCCTGTCTGATAGTTCCAACTACTAGGTCAACTGAGTCTAGGTCTATTGATTGCTTTGTCTCTTGATGGTGAGTTGTCTTCTCTTGCTCTTTTGCATCTAATAATTTTTGGCTGAATGTCAGATGTTGTATGTAGGATAGTAGAAACTGAGGTAAACAGTAGTTATTCCTGGAAATAGCCATGGTTGCCCTTTTGATAGGCCATTAGCATGGGGAGATTGAATCCATCTAATCAGGAGTCGGGCTGAATTTGTGTTTCTTTGTTGCCAGTGTTACCTTTGCTGTACCATAGACTTAAAATTCCTCTAATGTTATCTTACGCTTGAGGTAGGCACTGGTTTGCCCAGAGAGTTTTTATTTTTCCCAGACCACACTTGCCTTTAGGCCTGTAGGCCTTTCCTGTGTGCCTGCATCTCAGGGAGGGTCTCGCTCCATGTTATTGCCTCTACGTTAGTAGTAGACAACTGTTATTACTTGGTTCTTGCTGACCTGGTGAGTTGGGGGCAGGGGTTTTCCTGGGCCAGCCTTGGTTTTTGTCAGGCCCTGAATCCCTGGGTCTTGAGGGTGGGATTTTTTAGTGATCCTGCCCTCTTCCACTGGTAGAAGGCCTTTAATGATCTGGGCCCAGGATGATTTCCTGCCTTTTTATCATGGGTGGAATTTTTTTTTCCATTTCCCTCACTCTAGTGACAGTGAATCTTCACCTGTGTCCTGAGGGCAACAGGGTTTGCTGCACTTCTTTTAGTGGTTTAAGGATTTTGTTCTGTAGGGGAGTAGGGTTCCATTGGAGCTTTGTGCCATTTCTATATTAGCAGCAGCCCCCTTGCAGGCCTACCCCACGGAGGTAGACTTTCTTCAGTCTTCTTCCTTGCCCCGGTGTTTCTTGAGGGCACTCAGTGGATGTCTATGGAGAAGTGCCTGCAAGTAGAGACCAACTACCCTTAGGTCTACAGCTCTCATGAGTCTCCTGCACTCAGCCTTTAGCAATTCATTAAAAATTCTTGTTGAATTCTTACTGCTTATATAGTGGCCTCATCTTCCTTCCTGCTGTAACACAGATGGCCCAGGAGAGGCACTTGTCTTTTATTATATTTCAAGCTAGTTGGTTGCTCTGTAATCTTAGCTTTCTGATGGGTTCAAGAAAACTTATGTTTTTGCAGATTACCCAGCTTTATTCTTGTTATAAAGATGGGAGCAGTGTTCTTTCCAGATGTCTACATGCTAGGCAGAAACTGGAAGTCTGGACAGTCTCCATTGTCTCCTACTATCCGAATATATGCCCCTTTTCAGTGTGACTTTGCCACTTCGCCCATCAAGAGGTAGAATCTATTTCTTCAACCCCTGCAACTGGGCTTGGCTATTTTGTTGGCCAATAGGACATTAACAAATATGATACAAGCAGAGACTTGAGAAGTGCCTGCACAATGAGGCTTGCCCTCTTTTGCAGCTCTTTGGAATCCTGAACCCATGTGTGGAAAAGCCTGAACTGTGCTGTTGGAAAATGAGAGAGATCACATGGAGCAGTAATGGAGCAAAGACCAGCCATCCCAGTTGAGATACCCTACACCAACCAGATTTTCAACCACCAGACATGTGAATGAAGCTACCCTAGGCATCCAGTCTTGGTCAAGGCAACTTTGGCTGGCAGTCTCTGAGATGACCCTGAATGATCCCCACCTCCTGGTATTCGCACTCTTATGTAATCCCCTCCTCTTGAGTTTGGACTGGAATTAGTGTCTTGGTTCTAGTGAATAGAATGAGGCAGAGGTAATGGGATGTCATACCCAAGATTAGTTGCAAAAAGACTGTGGCTTCCATTTTGGGTGCTTGGTTACTCTCTCAGATGGCTCATCATAGGGGAAACCTGCTGCTACATCATGAGATAGCCCTGTGGAAAGGCCCACATGTGTGAACTTTGAAGCATATCCTCCCCTAATTGAGCCTTTAGATGAGGACCACAGCCAGATAGCTTGACTGTAAGCCAGATAGCTTGATTCATGAGAGACCTTCAGTCAGAGGCATCTTTTGAGCCACACTTGAATTCCTGACCCACAGAAACTGCAAGATAATAAATGTTTTAAGCTGCTAAATTGTAAGTAATTTGTTACACAGTAATAGGTTAATAATACACTGGCCCAGATTAGGAAGGTTCTGCCATCCGTCCCAGCCATCCCAAACAACTACCAGAATAATGGATTAAAACGTTAATTGTTTTAAGTCACTAAGTTTTGGGTGGCATGATAACAACCCAGCAAAAAGCTAACTGATACATTCATTGTTTATTGCATTCCTTCCTCCACTATTCTTTCCCTAACAGATAACCAATACTAATAAACTACTGTGAACACTTCACTTTCATGTTTTAATCTCTGCTCTGTGCTCATAATCATATATAGACATACATATGTTCCCATGCCTGTAAGCAGAAGTTACATAAGGATTGTTTCCTTCTTTGATTTTCAAAAATGGGATCATAACATACAACCATCTCTGCAGCTTGCTTTATTATTATTCAACAATACTTCTTTTGAACGGTTGCATGATAGTTTATGGGGTGGATATACAATAATGTATTAAACTATTTGCATTGTTAAAATTTATTCACTCTCATTTGCAACCCTTTTTAGTCACTGGGAACAATGCTGTTAAAAATATTAAAAGATAGTTTGCATAGTGGTTAGGTAGATAGGCTCAGGAAGCCATCTGCCAGGGTTTCAATCCTCACTCTACCAATTTACTAGCTTATGTGACCTTGGGAAGGTTAGTTAACTTCTCTGTCCTGATGATTTTCATCTATAAAAGATGTACACACTAGCACCTACCATAGATTTGACTAAGAAGCATATTTCTTTCCTAGGGCTACTATAACAAAGTACCACATTTGGGCAGCCTAAAACAGCAGAAATTGTCTCATAGTTCTTGAGACTGGAGATCTGAATCACAGTGTTAGCAGGGCCATGCTCCCTCTGAAGGTGCTAGGGAAGGAACTGTTCCATGCCTCTCTCCTAGCTTTTGAGAGCCTCAGGTGTTATTTGGCTTATAGATGCATTATTCCTATCAGATGGCTGTTTTCTCCCTGTGTTTCTTCACATCATGTTCCCTCTGCGTGTCTGGCTCTGTTTCCAAATTTCCCCTTTTATAAGGACACTAGTTATATTGGATTGGAGTTCACTTTAATGGCCCCATTTTAACTTAATTACCTCTATACTCTATTTCCAAATAAAGTTATATTCTGATGTTCTGGGGATTAGGATTTCCACTTATCTTTTTTTGCAGGTACACAGTTCATTAACAAGAAGTTAATGCATATTGTGTAGAGCTCTTAGAACTATGCATGGAGAGAATTTCTTAATGGGTATTAGATACACCTCACTTCCTGAGCTCGCATAGGTCCCCCTACAACTCTGTGTGCTTGGGACATTGAGGTGGAAATCTTGAGAGCTTGTTTCTGGCATCTTAGTGTCATCCAACTAAAGAAAATGTAGGGAGTAACAGGAAAAGCAGGCGTAAGACCGAAGCTTGTGCTTTGGGTTGAGAAGGATATATCTATAGAAGATAATGAGAAGGAGCAGTCAGAGAGGTAAAAACATACCAGGTGAGCAAGGGGCTCATAGAAACAGTGTTTTAATGGAGGACTTGTCCAAATTGGATGTCAATTCATATGAGGATGGGAAAATTCGTTCTTGATTTTGTGACACAGAGGTTGTTGGCTTTGATGAATGCTATTTTGGAACTAAACAAAGCAACTGAGCAAACTCAGAGCAATTTCTGAATTCAGGTAGTGTTACTTCACCATAAAGCAATTTTTCTCATAGAAAAATACCAAGCTATTGGACTAGATTACACTGTCATTTGGGTTATACTGAGAAATGAGAGTTGGCTAAAGTAGGAATTACATGAGATTTGGAAAGTCAAAGGGAAGGAGCAACTATTGCTGTGAAAGTTTTTGAGATTAGAGACAGTGAAGGACAGATGCAGAGGTACCCAGCAGGTTCCAATTTTTCCTATCTTCCACTCTATATCCAGCCCTTCTTTCCATCTTCCAGCCCTGCTGACCAACAGTAGCCCCAGGTCTACCACTAGATGCTTGGCTGCAGGCTCACAAAGGCTTCTCATGGACTTCTCCATCAGCTTCTCTTGGCAGTCCCACATCAGCAGCTAGATGTGCCTGGCTTTTCAGATTTTCCTGAAAGCTCTGATTTATCCACCTATGCTAATGTCTCTAAAGGGCTGGTTTAGTGATTTCTCTAGTCTTCTAACTCCCGCTTCTAAACCTTCCCCAGCTACTTCTATAAATTTTGCATGCATCCCTTATTCCATAATACTCATAGTTGTTATGCTTCCCTGATTGACATATTTATACTTTCTTTGCCTGAGAATTTGGTAGATGCTGCTCTTCCAAAAATTGAGTGATATTATTGAGAAGTCTTAGACAAACTTGCTCTCTTTTTTCTTGTACATAATGTGCCTTTCTGCCATATGATTCTTTTTTTTATTCTTGAAGTTAAGGATCTATGGAAGCATGTGCTTTGGTCCTGATCTTTGTGTATTAATTTTACCTAAGTTATAGTGAGCCATTCCAATCATTCATTTCAGGGAAGTTTTATTTTGCTTAACATTTTTTTTCTGATCCATTTCTTCTCTTCTTCAGGGACATCAATTATGCATATGAAGATGTCTTTGCCATCTTCTACATTCATTTTCTGCCAATCAACATTCATTTCACATCATTATTCTTTTCAGTTTTGTGTGACTGACTCTAGCCTTCTCTTCAGAGACAATTCTCCTTGAATCTCATGTTCTTCATGTTTAGACATTAACAAGCAATTTGCTCAGATTTATTTACATTCCAGGATAGTAAAGATAGAGAATGTCTCCCTCCCTGGAGACTTTCCCAGAGAAGATTTGGTTGCATTCCAGGTTAATAAAGATTATATATATATACACCCAAAGAAGAGGACAGACAATAAAACAATATAACATTATTTCTTCCACATCTTAGTTATGTATATTTTCAATCATGTAGAAATATTGAAAACACAGTACAACCTATATAACATCCATCTAGATTTAACAGTTTATATGTAATTTTTCCTGAAATATCAGTGGTAAGTTATAGATATAACATATCCATAAATAATTGAGCATTCATCTCCTAAAAATAAGGACGTTCTCCCACATACCTGGAATATCATTATCAGTCTAACTCTATGATATCTTATATCTAGTCCATTTCCAAATTCTCCCATTGTCCCCAAAACATATTTTACAGTTGTAATGAGGTAGAATTCACATACAATAAGTGGAACTTGTTTAAAGTGTACAATTTGATGAGTTTTGACATGTGTGCACCTTTCCAACCATCACTACAATACAAATAATGAACATATCCATCACCCCAAAAAAGTTTCCTTATGCCTTTTTGTTATCCAGCCCTCTTTCCCCACATCCTTCCCCCATCCACAGGTAATCACGGATTTATTTTCTATTGTTATAGATTAGTTTGCATTTCCTACAATTTTATACACATGGAATAATACTATAAGCACTCTTGTTTGGCTCCTTCCATTCAGCATAATTAGTTTGAGATTCATTCATGTGGTTATATGTGTCTATGTTCATTCCTTTTTATTGCTAAGTGTTATTTCATTATATGGACATATCAGAATTTGTTTATCCATTCATGTTTTGATGGAAATTTATATTTCTAGCTTTTGGCTATTACAAATAAAACCGATGTGAACATTTGTTTACAAGTCTGTGTGGACATAGTTTTCATTTCTCTTGAGTAAATGCCTAGGAGTGAATGACTTAGTCATATGGTAGGTATATACTTAATTATTTAAGAAATTGTCAAACTGCTTTCCAAAGTGGTTGTACTATGTTACATTTTTACCAGCAGTATGTAAGTGCTACAGTTGCTTCATTGGGTATGATTATTATTTTTAATTTTAGTCATTTAATGGGGGTGTGGTGGTATTTCACTGTGGTTTTAATTTACACTTCCCTAATATGTAATGCTGTTGAGCATCTTTTCTTGTGTTTATTTACCATCTGTATACCATCTTGGTTGATGTATCTTTTTAAATATTTTGCCCATTTGTAAACTCAGTTATTTGTCTTATTATTGAGTTGTAAGTGTTCTTTATATATCCTAGGTATATGTCCTTTGTTGGATGTATATTTTGCAAACAGTTTCTTCTAGGTTTGCCTTTTCATTTAAATAACATAAGACCGAAAGTTTTTAATGTTAACAAGTTCAATTCATTTTTGTTTCCTTTTATAGTTCATGCTTTTTTGGTCATGGTTAAGAAATTTTTGCAAAGCTCGAGGTCATTAAGATAAAAGTTTTAAAAAGGATTTATCTTAGTTTTTTCTAGAAGTTTTATAATATTGGCTCTTATATTTGGTTACCTAATCCATTTTTATTTAATTTTGTATATGATGTAAATCCTTTCCAAAGATAAGGATTTAGGTTGATTTTGTTTTGCATATGGCTGTCCAGTTGTTCCTGAACCATTTGTTGAAAATGATAATGCACTGGATCGCCTTGATATTTTTATAAAAAAATTAATTGGTTGGTTCTATTTATGTTTTAGTTTTCTATTATGCCAGTACCACTACTGCCAGTACTTACACCATTACTGTAGCTTCTGTATTCCTGTAGCATTACTCTTTGCTGTAGCTTCATAAGTCTTGAAGTCAGATCATGTAAATCCTCTGACTTTATTCCTCTTTTTCACAGATGTTTTGGCTATTCTGATTTTTCTTTGAATTTCCATATAAACTTTAGAATCAACTTGTCAGTTACTATTAAAAGCCTGCTGGGATTTTGAGATTGAACTGAATTCATAGATCTATATGGAGAGAATTGACATCTTAATTACATTGTTTTCATATCCATAAACAGGATATATGGTTCCATTTACTTAGATCTTTAATTTTTCTTAGAAGTGCTTTGTAGTGGCTGGGTGCGGTGGCTCATGCCTGCAATCCCAGCACTTTGGGAGGCTGAGGTGGGCAGATCACGAGGTCAGGAGATTGCGATTCAGACCATCCTAGCTAGCACGGTGAAACCCCATCTCTAATAAAAATACAAAAAAATAGCCAGGCGTTGTGGCGAGCGCCTGTAGCCCCAGCTACTCAGGAGGCTGAGGCAGAATGGCGTGAACTGGTGAGGCAGAGCTTGCAGTGAGCCGAGATTGCGCAGCTGCACTCAAGCCTGGGCGACAGAGCGCGACTCCGTCTCAAAAAAAAAAAAAAAAGTTCTTTGTAGTTTTCAAGCATACAAACCTTAGACATATCTTGTCAAATTTGTCTCTAAATAATTCATATCTATGCTATTTTGAATACTAGTTATTTTTAATTTCAATTTCCACTATTTCTTTGCTAGTGAAATATAATTCACTTTTATGTGTTGATCCTGTATATGATAGCCTGGCTAAACTCACTTATTATTTCTAGTAATTTTGTAGATCCTGTAAGCTTTTCTACACAGATAATCGTGTCATCTGTGAAATGTGATAGTTTCACTTCTCCCTTTCCATTATAGGCGCTCTTTCTTTTTTTGTCTTATTGCATTGACTAAAACCTACACTATAATGTTGAATAGAAGTAGTCAGAGTGTATATATTTGCCTTTTTCTTGATCTTCAGAAGAAAACATTTAGTCTTTCACTATTGAGTATGATATTAGCTCTATGTTTTTCATACATGATCTTTATCAGGTTGATGAAGTTGCCTCTATTCCTAGTTTGTTGATAGTTTGTCAGGAATAGGTGTTAGATTTTGTCAAATGTTTTTTCTCCATCGAGATGATCATATCGTTTTTCTTTTTTAGTTTGTTAATTTTTTGAATTACATTGATTATTGATAGTTAAACAAATCTAGTATTCCTGGAATTAAACTCTTCTTGGTCATGATGTACTACCATTTTTATATTTTACTAGATTCACTTTGCTAAAAATTTTAAGAACTTTTGCTTATATGTTTATGTGGGATACTGGTCTATAGTTTTCTTTTCTGATACTTTCTTTGTCCGCTTTTGGTATCAGGGTAATGCTGGGCTCACAGAATGAATTGGGAAGTGGTACCTCCTCTGAAAGAGTTAGTGTGGAAATGGCATTATGCCTCCTTTTAATGTTTGATACAATTTTCCAGTGAAGTCATTTGGTCCTAGAATTCTTTTGTGAAAAGGCTTTTAACTACAAATTCAATTTCCTTAATAGTTAGGAAACTATTCGGGTTGTCATATTCTTCTTCATTAAGCTTTGTTTGTATATTTCAAAGAACTTGTCTATTTTACATAAGTTGTCTAATTTAGGAACATGAAGTTGTTTGTCACATCCCCTTTTTATCTGTAGAATTGGAAGTGATGTCTCTTCTCTCATTCTTGATATCAGTAATTTGTGTCTTCTCTTTTTCTCTCCTTATCAGTTTGGCTAGCAGTTTCTCGATTTTATTGATTTTCTCAAGAAGCTTTTAGTGTCCTTGATTTTCTCTATTGTTTTTCTATTTTGGACTTTATTGATTTATGCTCTTTTCTTTATTATTTCCTTTTTCTGCTTATTTGACTTAAACATGCTGATTTTTGGCCAGACGTGGTGGCTCACGCCTGTAATTCCAACATTTTGGGAGGCCGAGGTGGGTGGATCATTTGAGGTCAGGAGTTCAAGACCAGCTGGGCCAACATGGTGAGACTCCGTTCCTACTAAAAATACAAAAATTAGCCAGGCGTGGTGGCGCATGCCTGTAATCCCAGCTACTCGGGAGGCTGAGGCAAGAGAATTGCTTGAACCCGGGAGGCGGAGGTTGCACTGAGCCGAGATCACGCCACTGCACTCCAGCCTGGGTGACATAGTGAGACTCAGTCTCAGGAAAAAAAAAAAAAAAAAAAAGTGCTCATTTTCTAGTTTCTATGGTTGAAGCTGCAGCCACTGGTTTGAGATTTTCCTTCTTTTGTAGTATAAAATTTTAGTGATATAAATTATCCTCTAAGCACTCATTTAGTAGCAACTCATGTACTTCGATGTTTTTACACTTTTACGTTGATACTATATTGTAATGATATTTTTACATTGTTTTTACATTTTCATTCATTCAAAATACTTCCTAACTTACCTTAGGATTTCTTCTTTGTCCCATAGGTTACTTAGAAGTGTATTATTCAGTATGCAAATATTTGAGTGTTTTTTACTTATCTTTCCCTATGATTTATAATTTGATTCCATTGTGGTCAGAGAACATACTTTATAGGACTTGGATACTTACACATTAACTGAGATTTCCTCTATGGCCTTGAATATGGTCTGTATTGTTAAAAAGTTCCATGCATACTTATAAAGAATATGTATTCTACTATCATTGTATGACATGATCGATAAATGTGAATTAAGTCAAGATTTTTGATAGTGTGGTTCAAGCCTTCTGTAGACTTACAGATTTTCCTATACAGTAGTCCCCCTCTTATCCACGGGCGATATGTTTCAAGACTCCGAGTGGATGCCTGAAACCATGGATAGTACTGAACCCTATATACTATGGTTTTCTGATCTGATAACCAAGATGGCTACTAAGTGACTAGCAAGTGGATAGCATATTCAGCATGGAGATGCTGGAAAAATGGAGGATTCACTCCCAGGCAGGACAGAGTGGGACGGTGTAAGATTTTATCATGCTACTCAGAACTGTGCACAACTTAAAACTTAAGAATTTTTAATTTCTGGAAATTTCCCTTTGATATTTTTGGACTGCAATTGACTGTGGGTAACTGAAACTTTGGAAAGCAAAATCACAGATAAGAGGGGACTACTGTATTTATTCTATCAATTATTGAGGTAGAGTTATTGAAATCTCTAACTAAAATTATATTTTTTCTATTTCTCCTTTTATACTAGTTTGTACTTTGTCTATTTTGAAGCTCTGTTATTGAGTACACAAGCATTTAGGATTGTGAAGTCCTCTTTTTTTTTTTTTTGAGACGGAGTCTAGCTCTGTCGCCCAGGCTGGAGTGCAGTGACGCGATCTCGGCTCACTGCAACCAGTGCCTCCCGGGTTCAAGCAATTCTCTGCCTCAGCCTCCCCAGTAGCTGGGATCACAGGCACCCGCCACCACGCCCGGCCGATTTTTGTATTTTTAGTAGAGACAGGGTTTTACCGTCTTGGCCAGGCTGGTCTTGAACTCCTGACCTCAGGTAATCCGCCTGCCCTGGCCTCCCAAAGTGCTGGGATTACAGGCATGAGCCACCACGCCTGGCAAAGTCCTCTTGTTAAGTAGACACTTTATCACTATGGAATGACACTATTCTGGTAAAATTCTTGCATTACAATAGCCACTCCATTTTTCTTTTTCTCAGTTTTAGCAAGTATGTATTTTTCCACTACCTATCTACATATCTTCTTATTTTAAAATGATTTTATACTTACAGAAGATTTATAAAGATAACAGAGTGTTCCCATATACCTATCAGTCATCTTCCCCTAATGTTAACATTATACAAAATCCTGATAGATTTTCTCAAAATTAATAATAGTATTAATTAAACTACATACTTCATTGAGATTTCTCTTGTTATTTTATTACTGACTGTGAGTTTGGAGGTCCCAAAGACCACCTTCAGATTCAACAATTCACTAGAAGGACTCACAGAACTCTGAAAAGGCACTATACTGACAGTTACAGTTCATTACAATGAAAGGATACACACTGAAATCAACAAGGGCTTTGAAGAGGCACATCAGGCAGAGTCAAGAGAGACCAGGCATGGAGTTTCTAGTTGTACTCTCCCAGTAGAGTAATGCAGATAGCACTTATTTCTACCAGCAATGATGTGTGACAATACATATGGAATGTTGCCAACCAGGCAGATTACCTGAGCCATGTCTAGAGTTTTTATTGGGAGTTGGTTACATAGCCGTGACTGAGTGCCTGCATTGCTGACCTTAATTCTCCAGATCCTCCAGAGATTAAGCGATACTGCATGGCTGAAGACCCCCAGGTAACCAAGGATATTCTTATCAAGCAGGACATTCCAAGGGCTTAGAGGTTACCTCCTAGGAGCCAGGAACAAAAAGCCAAACCTTCTTTGAGCAAGATTAATCCTTTACTGCATACTGACCCTTTTCTGTTCCAGGATCCAATCCAGGATACCACATTGCACTTAGTTGTCATGTTTCCCTAGTCTCTTCCAATCTGTGACAGCTGTTGGTCTTTCTCTGTCTTTCATGACCTTGATGCTTTTGAGGAATAGTCATGAATATTGTAGAATGTTCCTCAATTTTGTTTTGTCTGATTTTTTTTTATCATGAGCAGATTGAGGTTATGAATTTGAGGGATGGATATCACCAAATCTTGGTCCCTTTTTAATGAATTATTTCAGGAAACAGATGATATCAACATGATTTATTACTAGTGATGTTCATCTTGATCACTTTGTTATGGTGTTGTCTCCTGAGTTTTTCTGTTGCAAAGTTATTATTTTTCCCCTTTCCATACTTTTCATTAGAAGTGAGCCAAAGTCCCACTCATACTAAAGGGGAGTGGCATTAAGCTCCAACTTCTGGACAGAGGGGTATCAAAGACTTTGTGGTCATATCTTAAAACTACCACAGGGGAATTGCTTTGATGTCACACAGATAATCTGTTTCTTCTTAAAGTTTTGCCCAGTAATTTCAGCATTCATCAGTGAATCGTGCCTTCAGCAACTACTGTTTTTCTAATAGTGATTTTCTGTTTCCTTCATTGCTTTCACAATTGTTAATTGGGATTCTTCTGTAAGAAAGATACGTCCTGTCTCCCCTGCCTATTTGTTTATTCAGTCATTTACTTATGTCAGTATGGATGAAGGGACATTTATTTTATTCTTTGTGTTATAATCGAATACTACATTATTAATTATGTGGCACAAATTGTTACAGGTTTGGCTATTGTTAGATCTTTCAGGTTGGTTCCTGTGTTCCTTGTACATGACCCCATCCTTTTATTGGTAGTTGGGGGGTACTTTTTTACTTCCTAGAACTATAAGGTGGTCCAGGCTCATCTTGTATTTTCCTTGTCCAAGACAAAGAATCCGCTATTTATTTCTCCAAGGAGATCTGGTTCCTTTTGCTGGAAAATGGCATTTGGAAATCAAGCTCTTAAGATTAGGTGTGTTCATTGTTACTGGTGTGTCACTGCTAGGAGTATCACAGAGCTAGGAAATTCATGTATGTATTCTAATCCGTGTGTGCACATATACCTATTTTTATTTCTTTAGCTATTTATCTGTATACATTTAAACATAAACATAACTGGGTGCTGTGGCTCATGCCTGTAATCCCAGCACTTTGGGAGGCCAAGGCGGGCAGATCACCTGAGGTCAGTTGTTAGAGACCAGCCTGGCCAAAATGGTGAAACCCCATCTCTACTAAAAATACAAAAATTAGCCGGGCATGGTGGCGGCCGTCTGTAATCCCAGCTACTCGGGAGGCTGAGGCAGGAGAATTGCCTGAACCCAGGAGGCAGAGGTTGCAGTGAGCCAAAATCATGCCACTGCACTCTAGCCTGGGCGACAGAGCGAGACTCCATCTCAAAAAAACTAACTAACTAACCAAATAAATAAATAAATAAGAACATAAGTTCATACTGACATCTCCAACTCAAACCCAGCACTACAGGGTTCCTTCTAGCCTTCTCCCTGCCCTTGCTTATTTGTACTTCTTTCTCCATAAGTCAGGAAAGAAAGACAGTTGACTACATTTGTGTTGGCCTATTTGGGGGTTCTCTATTCTGTTCTTTTGATCTTTATTTCTGGCTTTTTGTCAGTACCACACTGTCTTCATTACTGTAGCTCTACAGTGAGTCTCGAAATTGGTTAGTTCGAGTTCTCCAACTTTGTTTTCTTTTTTCAGAATTGTTTTGGCTATTCTTGCTCCTTTATTTTATCATGTTAATTTTAAAATCAGCTTGTTGGTACTTCAAAAGGGCTTTCTGGGAATGTGATTGAGATTATGTTGCATCTATAGATCAAATTAGGGAGAACTGCTATTTCAACTATATTGAGTCTAACAATCCATGAGCATGGTCTGTCTTTCCATTTATTTAGATCAGAGGTGTCCAATCTTTTGGCTTCCCTGGGCCACATTGGAAGAATTGTACTGGGCCACACTATAATAAAATACACTAACAATAATGATAGCTGATGAGCTAAAAAAAAAAAAAACAAATCACAAAAACATCTCACAATGTTTTAAGAAAGTTTACGAATTTGTGTTGGGCCACATTCAAAGCCATCCTGGGCTACATGTGGCCCGCAGGCCGTGGGTTGGACAAGCTTAATTTAGATGATCTTTTATTTTTCTTTTAAAATTTTTTCAGCATATAGATCTCACACATATTTATGTATATACACACACACACCCCTAAGTACTTCATTTTTGGCAATATTGTAGATGTTTCAAAATTCCAAATTCTGATTGTTCATAGATAGTACATAGGATACAACTGACTTTTGTATATGACAATGTATCCTGTAACCTTCCTAGCTCACTTACTAGTTCTGGGTAATTTTTTTGTGGATTTGTACTATTTTCTACATAGACAATAATGTCTGGATTAGAGTTATATTTCTTCTTTTCCAATCTGAATGCCTTTTATTTCTTTTCCTTATCTTATTGCGCTATCTAGAACTTGTAGCATAATGTTGAATAAGAATGATCAAAGAGAACACCTTTGCCTTCTGATCTTAGGAAGAATGCATGCAATTTCTCTTCATTCAGTATGATGTAACTTGTAGGTTTTTGTAGATGCCACTTATTGGGTTAAATAATTTTCATTCTATTCCTAGTTTGCTATGAGTTTTTAAAAATCACAAACGGATATTCAGTTTTGTCCAATCCTTTCTCTGCATCTACTGAGATAATTATATGATTTGTCATATTTAGTCTGTTAATATGGTGAACTACAATGACTGATTTTCAAATGTTGAAACAGCCTTGCATTCCTGGCATGAACCCCTCTGTTGTGACATGTTTTTATATCTATATATAAAATCATATTTACATATATCTATATATATAATGAATATCTTGGTGAAGATTTTTATGTCATACTCATGAGGGATATTGGTCTGCAGTTTTTTTCTGTCATATCTTTTTCTGGTTGTAGTATTTGGGCAATGTTGGCCTAATAAAATGAATTGGGAAGTGTTCCCTCTTCTTTTTTCTGGAAGCGTTTATGTATTGTGAAATGTTCGCAAGGATGTGGAGAAATTGGAACTCTCATGCGTTGTTTATGGGAATGTAAAATGGTACAGCCTCTGAGGAAGCAGTTCGGTGGTTCCTCAATAAATTAAATGTGTAGAATTATCATATGACCCGTTAATTCTACTCCTAGGTATATACCCAAAATACAGATTCTCCTTGACTTATGATGGGGTTATGTCCCGATAAACACACTATAAGTTGAACTATCACAAGTCAAAAATGCATTTAAACATTCCTAACCTACCGAACGTCACAGCTTAGCCCAGCCTACCTTAAATATGCTCAGAACACTTACATTAGCCTACAGTTGGGCAAAATTATCTGGCAACACAGAACACAATAGAGTATTGGTTGTATATGTTGGGTTATTGTAAACCACAAAAATAACCAAATTTATTTGTCAATTGTGTTTCTAACTGTATCCAAACTGGACATTTTGTTATTTGCAGACAATTGTTATTTTGTTTTAATTCTCTTCAAAACATGGTTTATATTCAAGCTGTGGGACTTTAACAGGTACTCTCAAATGCAGATTTCCGACAACAACACACACACACACAAAGTACAGAACTCATAAAATGCTAAAATGTTTATAAATATCAAGCAAAACAAAAGTTAATAAAATGGACTATAATAAAAAACAAAAACAAGTTTTTACCTTTTGCTTAGAACACTGCTAATCCTTATTTTACTTTTTGAAGTCAAGAAAACTTGTCTTGAGCTAGCTACAGCCTTTAACAACTAAGTAAATTATACTCTTGTAAATAGGATTTAAAGCGTGTTTGTTACTCTCTACCTAGTTCCTCTAGAATTTGAAAACTAGTTATAAGTATTCTTAAATGACAATATAGTTGTTTGCCTCAGTGCAATAAGAATCTGTTTTCTTTTGTAACAGAACACAATTGGAAAAACTGGTTATTTTACCAAGGCTTTGACTGGAATGGTGTGTTTTCCTTTAAGGAATCAAACTTAACTTATGGATCCAATAAAGCCCTTGGAAAACTGGCCTCATATTTTGTGTACACGGTCCCTGTACAGGGTTTCTGATCTGTAGTAAGTAAAGAATGTCACTTCCTGACAGGCCAGGAACCCCAAATTATCTTCTTAAAACCTCAAGAGAAAAGGAATTTGCCCACCTCATAGGTATTTGATTGTACAAATCCATGGCTGGGCTCGCTTTAAAAAGTCTTATGCCAAATTCCTTCTATGGAACAAAGTTCCATCAAAGCCAATTTAAAAGGCCTGTGTAGCAAATAATTATTCGTGCTGCACTGTATACAAATAATTAAGCCAAGTATAATAAAGCAAACCAGTCCTACCATAATTTGTCTTTTAATAAAAATGGGAAACTGGAGAATGAAAATTATGTTTCAAAAACTGTAGCACACCTGTTGTTAAATTCTAACCTTGCCTAATGTTGTTCAATTTTTATCATTTGCTACAGTTTAAATTATATCTGTTACAAAAACCAACTCCTGGTTACATCACACTCAAGTCAAAGCCTAAAAAGCTAAGGAAGCAACCCCTAACAGCCCAGAGAAACATCCTAAATATCAATGTAAAGAAATAAGAAATCTTAAGCTGAAAATCATAAAAAAATAAGTAACTGAGTGAGAATTACTCATCTTACTCAGTCTCACCCCTACTTTCTACATCTCCTTTTAAGCCAAATATTAAAACCTTTTTAATGTAAATTATTTACTATGCCCCCCCTTGTAGGAATTGCTTTACTCACTCTACTATTTGCAGTAGGACTATATGCTGTAGCACCATCAGGGTGGAATATCAGAAAATCTCAATTACTGTAGCATTTTGCTTAATTATTAGCCTCATAGCAGGAATAACAGTTACTAACAAAAAATAACACATGGGCCTTTCCAAACATGCGAATCTGCCTCTCATTGGGTGAGGAATGTTTCTATCTCAGCCAGTTGGGCCTAGTAAAACATGCTGTTGAAAAACTAAAAATAATAATAATAAAAAAGGGGGGGCTAAAGAGCTAAGGAAATACCAAAATAACCAAATAAATTATTGATTTAAAAACAAAATCATAGCATGGGTCAACCCATTCCTGGGCCCTCTCCTAATAATATGCCTGGGACTAATGTTCTTGCCCTGCCTAAGTAACATTTTTCAAATATTTTTAACTGACAAGATCATGGTCATCTCACAGGCAAGTACTCAAAACCATCTACAGATGGTGTTGCTCCAGCAGTCAATCCGAGACCAAGAAACTCTCCACACACCCCCTCCTCCGCTCAGCAGGAAGTAGCCAGAAAGAACACATCACCTGTCGTCCTTTTATAACTATAGGGTCTGCAATGACAGAGCAGGAGCACCATCATCTCAGACAAACACCACCACTTTAAGTTCCAGCTCCCTTTCTAGCCTCATGCATTTCAAGGAAAACACTTCTCTTCTAACTACAAGCAACCAGAAAACAGCAGACAGTAAAACACAGATAAGACAGCTCAGGCACTGAGCTGGGGTAGGGGCAGGGTGGGGGGTTGAGCTGGGGAGTCTCTTGGGTAACTGCCAAACTTCACCCTCATACAATGGGCCCCATGAAACAGTGGGCCTTAGTAAGCACATTCCTTTCCCTTCAGGTGCACTAAGATAGGGAAGCTAAAAGCAGACTTGGGGTGGCAGGGGGGTATGCCTGCAGCTGCAGGACGATGTGTGGGAACAGACACACAACTCTCCCTCCCAGGAAAGCACAACAAAGAGACACAAAAGCAGTTCAGGTCTCTGATAAACTCTCCTGCCCTGAATCCTTAAAAACTCTTACCCCTCTCAGGTGTATTTCTCTAAAATGAACCTGTCTTTGACTGTCGAGCCACCTTTCATGTTTCTTTCCTCTTTCTTTAATTCTTACAGTATACCCTTGTGAACACAGTGGCTCACTGCCACTGCCCAGCATCGTGAGAGACTATCATACCACTTTCTACTCAATGTGTCATGTTTACACTATTGTAAAATTGAAATGTTGTAAGTTGGGGACCATCTGTAATTGAAAACAGGTGTTCAAAGAAAAACTTGTACATTTACATTTGTAGAAGCACTAGTCACAATAACCAAAAGATAGAAACTACCCAGTGTCCATCAACCAATATATAGATAAACAAAATGTAGTATATTTATACAATGGAATATTATTCAGTTATAAAAAGGATTGTGTCATGAATATGTGCCACGATATGGATAAACTTTAAAACTATGCTAAGTGAAAGAACCCAAACACAGAAGGCCACAGTATTTTATGATTTAATTTATATGGAATATCCAGAATAGGCAAATCTGTAGAGACAGAAAGCAGTAGTGGTTTCCAAGGGTTGCAGTGAGAGGGGAGTGGGAAGTGATTGCTTAGTGGGTATAGAGTTTCCTTTTTGTAGTGGTGAAAATATTCTGGAATTAGATAGTGATGGTAGTTGCTCAAATTTGTGAATATACCAAATGCTACTGAATTATACACCTTAAAATGGTTAGCATGGTGAATTTTATATGTATATTTGACCACAGTAAAAAATGGATCATAGATCTAAATGTAAAACAAAAGTATAAAACTTCTAGAAGAAAACAAGGAAGAAAACCTCATGATCTTGGGTTTGCAAAGATTTCTTAGATATGACATGGAAAAGCACAATCCATTAAAAAGTATTGATAAATTGGATTTTTAAATAAAAACCCTGTACTATATTAAAAGAAAACAAGCCAAAGACTAGGGTAAAATAATTGCAACACATATATCTGACTCATACTAAGAATATATAGATCAGGCATGGTGGCTCATGTCTTTAATCCCAGCACTTTGGGAGGTCAAGGCAGGAGGACTGCTTGAGCCAGGAGTTTGAGACCAGCCTGGGCAACACAGAGAGACCTCATCTCTATAAGAATAAAAAACTAGCCAGGCACTGTGGTGCATTTCTGTAGTCCCAACTACTGGAGAGGCTGAGGCAAGCGGATCTCCTTGAGCCCAGGAGATCGAGGATACAGTGAACTATGAATGTGCCACTGCATTCCAGTGTAGGCAACACAGCAAGACCCTGTCTGAAAAAAATATGTAAAACAACTCTCAAGATGCTATAAGTAAACAACCCATAAAAATGGGCAAAAATCTTGAGCAGATGCTTTACCAAAAAATGACAAATAAGCACATGAAAATGTGTTCAACATTATCTGTCATTAGGGAAATGCAAACTAAAACCACAACGAAATACCCCTACACACCTCTTAGAATGACTAAAATGAAAAAGTCTGACCATACCAAGTGCTTCAAAGGATGTGGGCCAAGTGGAGTTCTTATACATTACACAGTTTCATATAAAATTAATCATACCACTCAGCAATCCCATTTTTAGGTATTCCACCCGAGATAAAGAAAAACTTATATATGCACTAAAACCTGTGCATGAATGTTTTAAGCAGTCTCACTCACAATTGTCAACCTGGAAAGAACTCATACGCCCTTCAACTAGTGTATCATGACTGTGGTGATGGCTCCATGCATTTATCAAAACCCATAGAAATGTATACCACAAGAAGCAGATTTTACTATATGTAAACATTTTAGGAAGGATTTGGGGGGAACCCAAAGTGGAACACGAACTTTAAAAAATGGACACAACTATCTTTGGCTGGGCCCAGTGGCTTGCACCTGTAATCCCAGCACTTTGGGAGGCCGAGGCAAGCAAATCACTTGAGGTCAGGGGTTCAAGACCAGCCTGGCCAACATGGTGAAACCCCATCTCTAAATACAAAAATTAGCCGGGCATGGTGGCACGTGCCTGTAGTCCCAGCTACTCGGGAGGCTGAGATGGGAGAATAGCTTGAACCCGGGAGGCAGAAGTTGCAGTGAGCCGAGATCATGCCACTGCACTCCAGCCTGGGTGACAGAACAAGACTCCATCTCAAAAAAAAAAAAAAGAAAAAGAAAGAGAAAGAAAGAAAGAAAGAAAGAAAGAAAGAAAGAAAGAAAGAAAGCTTATAAATTAATAACATTACACTGAAGGGGGTAGGGCAGAAAAGACAGAAATACATAACTTAGAAATAGTATTTTTACTGGATACTGTAAGGATATAGACAAAAATAACTGAACACAAATACTATTCTCTAGTTAGTAAATTTGTTGTTCCTAGGGGTATGAGTTAGCAATTCTGAAAGTTCTTTATGTTAATACTAGAGTTGAACAAATAAGTAAATATATCATAGTTAGTGAGAGCTAGATTTCTCACTGTTACAATTAAGGACATGAGAAAGGCTAGAATGAATCCTGTGCTGCTGGATTGGAATCAGAGGTGGAGAGAGACAGAGAGAGAGAGACACACAGAGAGAGAGAATGAGAATGAATATATGTGCATGCATAGGTTACTATATATACATATATTTCCAAGCTTTCAAGTTAGCTGAGAGGGTCTAGAAGCAATAATAACTCAGTACCAGTGAGCACATAAAGCAGTCAGATCTTCGTTTCTAAATACCATTCTCTAATAAAAGGAACCAGGGTTCCATGAAAAAGTAGTTGAATTGAAGCACCTTGTAGTCTGAGAAGGTAATGAAGTGCTTTTTAAAAAAGATGGAGGCATATCAAAAGAGCACCATAAACTAAACGGAAAGAGCTTGCAGTGGCCAAAGCTGGAATAATTTGAGACAGAAAATAAATAATGATAGATTACAATCCATAGATTAAAATAAATATGTGTGAGTCTAAATTGTTATAAATAAATAATTGAATAAATAAATAAATGGGGTAAAAGGGACAACTCTTTCTTACTGAATAATTCTAATTAACAAATGTAGAAAGAGTGAGGGAAGTAGAAAATTGCTATTAGAATACTACAGTAATAATTGTTGCAGGGAAGATCCACCTATGGGTGCTAAAATTAGTGGGTAAAACCTTGATGAGAAAGTGTATTTGCATAGTTTCAAAGTACCTTCCCAAGATATTTATTAATTACAAAGGAAAAAATAGTAACTGTATGGTGAAGGAACCTAGTAGATACCACTGGGTTAATCAAGTGATCTAAGTTAATATCACCAGTAAGATGATGTAGCCATTATGTGACCACTGATATAATGCACTGAGAAGGACACATTGCTTCTGTAGTATTCTTGCCAAAAATGTGTAACCTCAATCTAATAAGAAGAAGACGGGCCAGGCGTGGTGGCTCACACATGTAATCCCAGCACTTTAGGAGGCTGGGAAGGGTGGATCATCTGAGGTCAGGAGTTCAAGACCAGCATGGCTAACATGGTGAAAACCCATCTCTACTAAAAATACAATAATTAGCTGGGTGTAGTGGTGTGCACCTGTAATCCCAGCTACTCTGGAGGCTGAGGCAGGAGAATCGCTTGAACCCAGGAGGCAGAGGTTGCAGTGAGCCGAGATCGCACCATTGCACTCCAGCCTGGGTGACAAGAGCAAAACTCAGTCTCAAAAAAAAAAAAAAAAAAAGGCATAAGATAAACTCAAATTACAGGACATTCTGCAAAACAGCTGACAAGTACTCTTCAAAAGTGTCAAGGTCATGAAAGATAAAGAAAGAGGAAGGGCCTGCCACAGATTGGTGGAGACTAAAGTGACATGAAAACTAAATTCCATGTGGTATCTTGAATTGGATCCTGGATCTGAATAAGGGCATTAGTGGAAGAACTGGTGAAGTAGGAATAAAGTGTGTAAGTCACTTAATAATATTGTTCTCATGTCAATTTCTACTTTTTATCATTATATCACAGTTATGAAACATGTTAACATGAAGGGAAACTTGGTGAAGGGAATATAAGAACTCTGTACTATTTTTTCAATTTTCTGTAAGTCTAAAAGTATTTAAAAATAAACAGTTAAATAAAAGTTCATGAATAATCATGATTTAAGAAATCTAGGTGTGGAATTGTTGGTCACATGGTAAGTATATGCTTAACTTTACAAGAAACTGTTGAACTATTGAACTGTTGACCTTTACAAGAAACTGCTGAACTGAGGTGGTTATACCATTTCACACTCCCACCAGGAATTTATGGGAGTTCTAGTTGCTGTACATCTTCACCAACATGTGGTAGATTAATGTGTATTATGGTAGTCAGCTTCTAAGATGACAACAATGATACCCATCTCCTCATATTCACTCTCTCGTGTAATCCCTTCTCCTGAGTGTAGACTAGACTTACTGATTAACTTTCAATGAAGAGAATACAGCAAAGATTAAGTTATGAAAAGATTGTGGCTTCTGTCTTGGGTACTCTCTCTAGCTTGGATGACTTGCACTGGCAAAAGAAAGATCCCATGTTTTGAATAGCCCTATTAAGAGGCCCACGTGGTATAGCAAGGACCAAGGTCCTTAGTTCATCAGCCCACAGAGAATTGAGGCCCTCTGTTCAGGACCCATGTGAATGAGCTTAAAAGTGTCTCCTCCAGGTCCAGCCAATCGTTCAGATGACTGTATCCCCAGGTGACATCTTGACTGCAGTCTCGTGAGAGACCTTGAGTCAGAAGCACCCAGCCATACCACTCACAGATTCTTAACCCACAGAAACTGTGACATAATTACTATTTGTTATTTTAAACTGCTAAGTTTTGGGGTAATTTGTTACTCAGTGAAACCACACTGAGATATTATCCTTTACCTATAACGATGGCAAAAAACAAACAAACAAAAACACACAGTTTATGAGAGAGAGGGGGGCACATGCAGTCTCATACAATGATGTTGGAAGTGCAAAATAAAAATAGTACCGCTCTTTTGGGGCTAATTTAGCGCTTCTAACAAAATTAGAAAATTATTTACCTTTGACCAAGCAGTCCCACTTCTGGAAATTTATCCTACAGGTGTACAATGTAAAAAAACAAATAAAACGTGTCAAGAGAATAAAAAGACAAGCCACAGATTCTGAGAAAACATTTGCAAAAGATATATTATTTAAAAGATACAAAGAACTCTTAAAACTCAACAATAAGAAAACAAACAACCCAATTTAAAAATAGGCAAAAGACCTCAACAGATACCTCACCAGAAAAGATATACGGATGGCAAACAAATAAGCATATGAAAAGATGTTCTACATCATATGTCACTAGGGAATTGCAAATTAAAACAACAATTAGATGCCATCACACCTGTTAGAATGACCAAAACCAGAACACTGATAACACCAAATGCTGGCAAGAATGTGGAGCAACTCTCATTCATTGCTTGTGGGACAGCAAAATGGTACAGTAACTTTGGAAGACAGTTTGGCAGTGTCTTACAACACTAACACACTCTTATCATATGATTCAGAAATTGTACTCCTTAGTATTTACCCAAAAGATTTGAAAATTTGTGTCCATACAAAAACCTGCACATGGATGTTTGTAGCAGTTTTATTCATAATTCCCCAACTTGGAATGAATAAATTGGGGTATATCCAGACAATGGAATATTATTCAGCACTAAAAAGAAAGATGCTATTAAAGCCATGAAAATGCGAGGCTGAAACTTAAGTGCATATTACTAAGTGAAAAAATGTCAGTCTACAAGGCTATATACTGTATGATTCCAATTATATGACATTTTGGAAATGCACAACTATGAGACAGTAAAAAGATCAGATTGTCAGAGGCTGGGGAGAAGGAGGGATGAATAGGCAGAGCACAGAGGATTTTTTAGGTCAGTAAAACTACTCTGGATGATACTATAATGGTGCGTACATGTCATTTTACATTTGTTCAAACCCATAGAATGCACAACATAAAGTGTGAATCCTAATGTAGATGAGGCACTTTGAGTGATAATAATGTGTCACTGTAGGTTCATCAGTTCTCACAGATGTATCTCTCTGGTGAGAGATATTGATAGAAAGGGAAGCTGTGGGGGAGGACACGGAGAACGGGAACTCTTTGTACTTTCTGCTCCATTTTGCTATAAACCTAAAACTTCTCTAAAAATAAAGTCTATGAAAAAATGAAATATAGACATAGTTATATTGCAGCATTGGAATACATTGAAACCATGTAGAGACAGATCTCTACAATATATTGAGAAGAGAAAACCAGACTAGGTATAGAACAGTGTAGTAAGCTCAATTTTGTGTGAGAAAGGGAGTTTATATATATATATATATATATGTTAAATATATATGCGATATACATTTATAAATATATATTTTTATCTATTTGCAAATTATACATATTTACAAAAAGAAATCCAAGTAAACCCACGAGCTAATGAAGTAAAATTTTACCAGGATCTACACATGTCTGTATGTGTTAGACTTAACTTATGTGTTTTTATATCACGTTGCTTTTTGAACCACATAAATGTATTACCAATGTATTACCTATTCAAGAAATATAAAATAGTATAACCCTAGTGCGGGGGAAGTGGGAGAAGCTGTTAGAGTTCCAAAAACACTCCCCCACCGTCAGTTTCCCACTTAGGTAGGAAGTTATAGGTGTGAGTTCTAGGGAGGATTAAACAGCAAGAATATGGTTCACATGGACAGCCACCACCCAGGCCACAGTCCACTGTTGTTGGGTTTCCTGATGAATGTTTATGGAGAGAAAACACTAACAGAGATGGGGCCATTGTGTCCAGGGCACCAGATTAGTGTCCCTTCCTCCACTGGAACACAGGGTCCAGATCCCCTCCCCATCCTCACAGGCCTTTGAGAATCAAGAGAGGTAGATGCTCTCTGAGATAATCCTTGTCTTCTGCTAGAGGCAGATGGCAAGCTCGGCTGGGAGAAGTCATGCCTCAACTTCCCATCTTTGTTCCTGAAAGCTCCTAAGGTGGATTCCACCCAACTTTCTTGCTGACCTCTGCTTTGTTCCTCCTTCTGTCCATGATCACTCATGGGCAGGTCTGCAAATGTTACCTACTGCACATCAAGTCTGCTTAATGTGACTTGAACTTGAGTAAGTCTGGACAGACTCCTGAAAATCTCCTGTGATGGATGTCACAACAGGAGGCTCTAGAAGGACTGGGAATGCCACCTCTTGATATGGCTGTTTGGGAGTAGCCTGGGAGATAGGTCTGCACATTGTCTTCTAGAGACCTTGAATCTGTGAATCCCTGACCCATTTCTGCCCCCCTGCAGTTATTTTGACTCAATTCCTAACCAAACCCTCCATCACCTAGGCCATATACTATTACCTGACAAACTTCAGCAAAACCACCTGCCTACCTTTTTTCCACATCTGTCTCCCCACCAGAACACAAGCACCTCAACTCTGCTCTGGTAGTGGGAGTGGGGTGGATTACTGGAGCCCAATAGCTCCTATTGAACTGCTAAGAACTCAGCCCCTGACACCATAAACATCCCTCAGTCCCAGTGTTCCTTTTCCTCTTGCCCTTCAAAAACAATTAAGGCTCTTGAAAGGGCCAGAACCTCTGGTTCATGGAAAAATCCCAAAATAAAGATCAAAGTGGTTATATCTATCAGAGGACATACCCCAGCATGATATTTCTCATTGCAGGCACAAGTCTCATTCCCTTCCTGATATGGTTTGGTTGTGTCCCCACCCAAATTTCATCTTGAAGTGTAGCTCCCATAATCCCCACGGGTCATGGGAGGGACCCAGTGGGAGGTAACTGAATCATGGGGGTGGGTTTTTCCCATGCTGTTCTTGTGATAGTGAATAAGTCTTACAAGATCTGATGGTTTTATAAAGAGCAGTTCCCCTGCACATGCTCTCTTGCCTGCTGCCATGTAAGACATGCCTTTGCTCCTCCTTTGCCTTCTGCCGTGACTGTGAGGCCTCCCCAGCCGTGTGGAATGTGAGTCCATTAAACCTCTTTTTCTTTATGAATTACCCAGTCTCAGGTATGTCTTTATTAGAAGTGTGAGAACAGACTAATACACTTGCCCTCTGTCTTTCCCTCTGTAGAGAACTCTCCCTCTGGCCCAACTCCACCAGTGCAGGTATCCAGGGCTGCCCTCCCAGGAATGCCCCCTACTCCCAAGACACTGCCCCAAGGACCAGCCAACCACAGCTGAATCTATCCCCATCCCAGTATGTCCCGGCCCTCTGGAGCTGAACACTTTGTGCTGACCATTGGGACATGGCCACTGTCCCCTGAAGGATCTTTAGGAATGGGTCCCACAATCCTTTCTATTATCATTTTTGCTGTCCCAAATTTGATTTAGAAATATAATATGAATTCATGGTATATCTTCTCTTAAAATGTATATTTTCTCACTCTGTTTCATTAAAAAGAACTGGAAATCCAGAGCCATGAGCACTGGGTGCTACGCAGCACCCAGATTGTGATCTCACATATCATTTATCGCTAAGGCTCCTTGGAGAAATGTTTGATTCCAGGTCTGGACAGCAAAGATATATGATAAACCTGGAAACTGGAACATCAGAAAGCAAAGAAGCTCTCAAAAAGTACTAAATTCATGTCAGACTCAGAAGCCAACCCAAATATATTCCCATCAGCCAAAGATGGAACAACTATGCATCAATAGGAATAATAACTGTAATGGATTAAAATATACCAAATGTGTTTAAATTCATGAATTCACAATGATACTTTTAAAATATTATTGGTCATCTTTGGAGGATGCTAGAGAATCATCTCATTATTTGATAATTGGCTTGAAAAAGAAATAATTAAGCATTTACCCTGACTTTCTTAAGTGAAATATACTTCAATGAAATGACACAGTTATAGAAAGAATGAGAGAATTAGACTTCACCATGGTGAATTAATGGATATAGAAAGTGATCATCAACAGGCGATACCATTATAACAAGAGAGATGACCAGCCGGCTGTGGTGGCTCATGCCTGTAATCCCAGCACTTTGGGAGGCTGAGGCAGGTGGACCACTTAAGTCCAGGAGTTCAAGACCACCCTGGGCAACATGGCAAGACACTGTCTCTACAAAAAATACAAAATTAACCAAGCATGGTGGCGCATGCCTGTGGCCCCAGCTACTTGAAAGGCTGAGGTGGGAGGATCCCTTGAGCCTGGGAGGCAGAGGTTTCAGTAAGCTATGATCGTACCACTGCACTCCAACTTGGCCAACAGAGTGAGACCCTGTTTCAAAAAAGGAGAGAGAGAGAGAGAGATAACTAGTCAATATACATCTCTGGTCTACTATGCGATGGTCTTGCAAAAAAGAATAAAATTTGAATGCGATCAACCTCTAGAGAAGACTATCTATTTGTAGGAAATGCAAAGGATAGAAAAACATGTTTGACAACATCATAGGGATGTAACCAGCAATATGCATACTGTGGGAAACTGTACAGGACAAATGACCTGGGTTTTGCAACAACAAATAAAATGTAAGAAAAACCATTATAGAGGAGAATCTATAGATTAAATACATGTAAAGAAATATCGGCTGGGCGCGGTGGCTCAAGCCTGTAATCCCAGCACTTTGGGAGGCCGAGACGGGTGGATCACGAGGTCAGGAGATCGAGACCATCCTGGTCTACACGGTGAAACCCCGTCTCTACTATAAAATACAAAAAACTAGCCGGGCGAGATGGCGGGCGCCTGTAGTCCCAGCTACTCGGGAGGCTGAGGCAGGAGAATGGCGTAAACCCGGGAGGCGGAGCTTGCAGTGAGCCGAGATCGCGCCACTGCACTCCAGCCTGGGCGACAGAGCGAGACTCCTCTGTCTCAAAAAAAAAAAAAAAAAAAAAAAAGAAATATCAATCATTTACAATGTGGTACACCTTGTGGTATATAGACCCTATGGTTACCTCATGATTCCTGTCACTTGGTATTCATGCCTTTCATAATTCCCTCTCCTTGAGAATGGACAGGACCTATGACTTGCTTCTAGTCAAAGAATATAGCAAAGGTGAAGGAATTTTGTATATATAGTCAAAATCACAGATCAGTTGATTTTGAGTTAATCAAAAGGAATACTGTAGTCAACTGTAACACAATGGTAAGTATTTGTGTATCTAAACATAGAAAAAGTATAGTATAAAAGTTAACCTGGTATACCTGTACAGGGCACTTACCATGAATGGAGCTTGCAGAACTGAAAGGTGCTCTGGATGGGTCAGTGAGTGAGTGGTAAGTGAATCTGAAGGCCTAGGACATTAGTATATACTACTACAGACTTTATAAACACTGTATATTTAGGCCACGGTAATTTTTTTCAAAATGTTTTTCTTTCCCTAATAATAAATTAACCTTAGCTTACTGTAATTTTTACCTTATAAACTTTTCGTGTTTTAAATTTTTTAGAACTGTTTTACTCTTTTTTAAAATAACACTTAGCTTAAAATACAATCACATTGTACAGCTATACAAAATATTTTCTTTCTTTATATCCTTACTATATAAGCTTTTTTCTATTATATTTAAATATTTTACTTTTTTTCAACTTTTTGTTAAAAACTAAGACACAAACACACATTAGCCTGGGTCTACACAGGGTCAGGATCATCGAGATGTCACTAGGCAATAGGAATTGCAGCTCCATTATAATCCTGTGGGACCATTGTCATATATGCAGTCTGTCATTCACTAAAACATTATTATATGGCACATAATTGTAATAACAAAAAACTTTCCACAGAGGAGTGAAATGAACATGTAGGTCTATGATGCCCAAAGAACCCCCAATAGGCTGAACATTAAAAGATCTTCACTGAGATACCTTATAATCAAATTATCTAAAGTCAAGGACAAGGAGAATTCTGAATGCAACAAGAGAAAAGAGAATATGTGTAAACTATCATATAGCAGAGAATTCCCATAAGACTATCAGTAGCTTTCTCACCAGAAACCTTTCAAGCTAGGAAAGAGTGGGATGACATATTCAAAGTACTGAAAGAAAAAAATTGTTGTCCAAGAATACTAAACCTGGAAAAAGTATTCTTTAAAAAGGAAGGAGAGATAACATCTTTCCCAGACAAATAAAAACTGAGGGAGTTCATCACTAGGCCTGCCTTATAAGAAACGTTCAAGGGAGTTCTTCAAATTGAAATGAAAACATGCTAAACAATATTATACATATCAAAGTATAAATCTCACTGGTGAAGGCAAATATATAGACATATACAGATTAATATAGTACTCTAGGGGATGATGCATAATTTGCTTTTAACCCTGATATAAGAGTTAAAAGATAAGAATATGTTAATGGATACACAATATAAAAAGAAGCTAACTCTGACTACAAGAATAAAAAGCGTTGGGGCAGGGGGAGTACAGGTGTAGTGTTTTGGGGTAGGATTGTACTTAAGCTGTTATCAACCTAAAATAGAAGGGTGTAACTACAAGATATTTATGCAAGCCTCAAGGTAACCACAAAGAAAAAGCCTATAATACATTCAGAAAAGATAAAGGGAAAAGACAATACAAGAAAGTCACTATAAAAAAAAAATCACCAAATAACAAAGGAAGACAGCAAGAGAGGAAAAGGGGGCAAAACAACTACAAAATAGACAGAAAACAATTAACAAAGTGGCAATAGTAAGTTCTCACTTATCAATAAGTACCTTAAATGTAAAAGAATTAAAATAACTAATCAAAAAGCACGGAGTGGCTGAATGGATAAAAATACAAAACAGGATCCAGCAATATGCTCTCTACAATAGACTGCGTTTAGATTTAAAAAGACACATAGTCTGAAGTGAAGGGATGGAAAAAGATATTTCATGCAAATGGTAACCAAATGAAAGCAGGAATGGTGATTCTTATATCAGAAAAAGTAGATTTTATGTCTAAAACTGTCTATAATACATGAAATGTCATTAAATAATGACAAAGGGGTGAGTTCAACAGGAAGATTTAGCAATTATAAATATATACACACCCAACATCAGAGCACCTAAATATAATGCTATGGTTTGAATGCTTTTGTCTCCTCAAAAACCCATGTTGGGCAGGACACGGTGGCTCATGCCTGTAATTCCAGCATTTTGGGAGGCCAAGGCAGGTGAATCACTTGAAGTCAGGAGTTCAAGACCAGCCTGGGCAACATAGTGAAATCCTATCTCTACAGAAAATACAAAAATTAGCTGGGCATAGTGGCACACACCCATAGTCCCAGCTACTATGGAGGCTGAGATGGGAGGCTCACTTGAGCCTGGGAGGTTGAGCCATGATCATGCCACTGCACCCCAGCCTGGGTGACAGAGTGAGACCTTGTCTTAAAAAAAAAAAAAAAAAGAAAGAAAAAGAAAAGAAAAATGTTGAAACTTAATCCCCAATGCAAATAGCATTGGGAGGTGGGGCCTACTGGGAGGTGTTTAGGTCATGAGGATTCCACCCTGATGAGCGAATTAATTCTGCTATAAAAAGGGCTTTCAGGAGTGAGTTCACTCTCTCTTCTGCTATTCTGCCATTTCTGCAATGTGAGGATGCAGCAAGAAGGCCCTCACCAGACACTAAATGCCAGTGCCTTGATCTTGGAATTCCCAGCCTTTAGAGCTGTGAGAAATAAATTTCTGCTATTTATAAATTACCCAGTCTCAGGTATTCTGTTGTAGCAGCACAAAATGGACTAAGACACATGTAAAGCAAATATTGACTGATCTGAAGACAGATATTGGCGGCAATACAGTAAGAGTAGAAGGCTTCAATACCCCACTTACAATAATAGATAAAACATTCAGACAGAATATCAATAAAAAACAACTGACTTGAATGACACTACAGAGCAAATGTACCTAAGTGACATACATAAAACTTTCTGCCCAACAGCAGAAGAATACACATTCTTCTCAAATGCACACAGAACATTCTCAAGGATAGATCACATGTTAGGTCACAAAACAAGTTTGAACAAATTTACGATCAAAATAATTTCAAGTATCTTTTCTGATCACAATGGAATGAGACTAGAAATCAATAATAGCAAGAAAACCAGAAAATTAATTAGAAAAAAACAGAAAATTCACAAATATGTAGAAACTAAACTACACGCTTTTGAACAACCATTTGGTCAAACAGAAAATCAAAAGAAATTTTTAAAGTATCTCGAGACAAACAAAAATGAAAACAAACATACCAAAAACATATGGGATACAGCAAAAGCAGTACTAGCAGGGATAAATGTCTACATTAAAAAAGAAGAAAGATCTCAAATAAACAAACTAATTTTACATCTCAAAAAACTGGAAAAAGAACAACAAACTAGGCCCAAAGTTGGCAGAAGGAAGGAAATTATAAAGATTAGAGGAGAAATAGAGAATTAGAAAACAGAATAAAATAACAAAACTAAGAGTTGACTTCTCGAAAAGATAAAATAAACCAACCTTTAGCTACAATAACTAAGAAAAAAGAGAGAAGGTACAAATAAATAAAATCAGAAATGAAAAGGAAATATTACAGCAGAAATGTCAGACATTGCCTGAGAAACAAAAAGGATCACAAAGGACTATTATGAATAATTATATGGCAAAAAAGTGGGTAGCTTAGAAGAAATGGATAACTTTCTAGAAACATATAGCCTAGCAAAATTGAATCAAAAAGAAATAGGAAGCCTGAACAGACCAATTACAAATAAGGACTTTGAATCAATAATCAAAAACCTCCCAACAAAGAAAAGCCCAGGACTAGGTGCCTTCATGGGTAAATTCTACCAAACATTCAAAAAAGAATTAATAGTAATCCTTCTTAAATGAAGAAGAAGAAAGAAGAAGAAGAAGAAGAAGAAGAAGAAGAAGAAGAAGAAGAAGAAGAAGAAGAAGAAGAAGAAGAAGAAGAAGAAGAGGAGGAG
>NC_045445.1:100219224-100241961 GCF_002776525.5 Piliocolobus tephrosceles | reverse complement strand
GCCTCCTCCGTGTCTTGTTTAATGTGAGCAGAGGTATGGTACACAACCATGGGCAGAGCAGGGTGAATTTGGCAATTTCCACCCCGCCCCCCGCCCCATCTCTTTATCCCAAATGTCTGGGCCTTGTATTTTCAGCCTCGATTCTGCTAACGTCCCAACTATGTAGTCAGCCCATTAGCCTCTGACCTGGAGTAAGTGAAATACCTTGGGAAAATATTTGCCAAGAGCATGGTCTGTTGCTAGGAGTATTGCGCGCAGCTCAGCCTGCTGGCACTGCGGCCCCTCCCCGACATGGAAAGTAGACTGGTGGCCTGGGGTGCGGGGCTGTGGGTGTCATTGCCTGACTCTCGTATTTCCTGTGTTCGCTCTATCTGTAAAGAAAGAGCGTTGCTTTTCTTGTTTTGAGAGTGCTGTGGCTTTCCTGCCTCTGGTCCTCCCCGAGCAAGGGAGTGGAAGCATTTCTAGGGTTTGGCAAGTTTGCCTCACCAGCAGGGCATGTGGCAATTTGCTCATGGGCTTGTGGGACTCCAGGAGGGCCGAGTTTAGCCAGAGCCTGTGGAGCCCATGGAGCCCGTTTCTATTTTGATCTGGGGTCCTCTGTTGCAGATTCGGTTTTAGGGGGAGCTTCTCCCACCGTGCAGGGCATACTAGGAATCTCGGCATACAGGGTGATGGACTGTGTCCCAGGAAGGGCTTCCGTTTCCAGAAGTACCCAGGGTGCTGCCAGGTGATGCCTCTCTTGTGGCAAATACCTTTGGGCTGAGGCTGGGAGCCGCCTACAGCAGAAGCCCATGGGTAGGTGCTTGCCTGTGCATTTGGGACAGACACTCTGGGAAGTAAATTTGGAGGTGGCTGGACCTTCTCACTTTGTGAGTCCTGCCCTCAGGGAAGGTTGGGGAGCTGACATAACAGCCTCCATGCGTTTATGTGGTGTCTGTTGCTCAGGTCCCTGCTGGAGAGTGGAAGAGGTAAGGGAGACTCCACAGATAGCGCCCAGCAAATATTGGAAGTGGGGGATGTGGTGGTGCCAGAATCCAAACATGCCTGCCACAGTTGGGCGTCCTTGCCACTGTGGGAGGCTGCAGCTCTGGGAATTTGTCTTTTACAGGATCAGGGACAGTTTGCCCTTCTGAGTTCTACACGTTGCTCCCGAATTCAACAGACCGGGAGGGGCCGTGGACCTTTTGCAGGGGCAGTTGCCCATCCCCTTGCAGTGAGGTACACACTCAGGACTGCGACTGCCTGTGGGACAGCGTCTTGGTTCCTTTCAGTGAGGAGGATGTTGTAGATGTGATGGCAAAGCCGAGCTCTGCTTGGTGGGCAGGCAGCACTCAGGTCCTGTGTGCAAAGCCTGTGTGCAACTGGGGGCCAGGGTACTGAACAACCACAGAAGCGACCAGTATAAGGTGTCCTGTTGGCCCCCAAAGTGGAAGACGATTGTGGTGAGTCTCCTGGGACATTTTCAAGGAACAGAACATGTCAGCAGACTCTTCAACTCCAAACTATTTAGCCAGGTTGTTTTGAATGTCATCCTAAGGTAAAGATGTCTGGCAGAAGCGCTCTAAGCAAGGGGACAGCCTTGTTTAAGGCTCCGTAGTCTGGAGTTAGCCTCACACCTTAGTAGTGGCTTTCAGCACAGCTCATACTGGGGAGCTGGAAGGCGAGAAGGTGAGATGGTAGAGTTCGTTCTCCTTCCCTAACCAAGTGAGCGCAGCAGGACTTGCCTCCGCTACTATGGGGGCTACTATGGGGCGTGTGGACCCCCACACTGGCAGGGGAAGGGGCTTGGTTAACCGGCTCCCACCTGGCAGTGGCAGCAATAGTGCAGGACCCTTAGGCGGTTCTCTGAGGTCACCCACTGACTGAGAGGGTCCGTTCCAGAGATGGGAAAAGGGGCGGATTGGGGACAACAACCAGGACAGAAACGTCTTTTAGCAACCCTGGGCCAACCTGAATAGGGAAGAGGGTGATGATGCTTTCCTGGTTCCTCCTCCCAAGCGGGCCACCTCCTGGGGAGGGCCCTTTAAAGCTGGAATATTACCTGAGATGAGGGAGATTCCAGCACTCCTGTTGCGAACCAGCCTATGGCATTGATTTGCTGGAGTACTCCTGTAGGTGTGACTTGCTGGAGGGCAAACCACAGTTGATGTGGTAAAGGCTGATTGTCTGCCAGAGGGACCTGCTTCCATGACCGCGGGATCCGTGTGGGGCGGGTCCCTGTCCCTGGCAGAGATCAAGGCAGGTGCTGAAGGTGAGGCTGCCTCGGAAGTGGGGGCCTGCCACGGCTGTCCTCCCACCCTGGCTCGTATTGTGTTGTTCCACTGATTTATCAGAGCACATCCGATTTGGGATCCTCTTGTCCCTTAGGGCTCCATACCACCCGTGATGGTGAACTGTACGTGTCAACTTGCCTAGGCCACAGGGGTGCCCAGACACCGGGTCAGACTGTTCTGGGTGTGGCTGTGAGTGTGTTTCTGGGTGAGATTAACCTTTCCCTGGAAAACTGAGTGAAGCTGACCTTCCTCCCCGATGTGGGGGGCCCCACCCAGCCAGTTCAAAGCCTGAGGCGAACAAGACTGCTGACCCTCCGTGAGTCAGAGGGTACTCCTGCCTGAGTGCTGGGGCTGGGACATCAGTTTTTTCCCACCTTGGAGCATGAACTAAAACGTCAGCTCTTCCTCGGCCTCAAGCCTGCTGGCTGTCACATTGGACCTGCACCACCCACTCTCCTGGGTCCCCAGCTTGCCAACTACAGGTCTTGGGACTCGTGGGCCTCTGGATCCATGTGGGCCAATTCCTTTTTTTTTTTTTGAGACGGAGTCTGGCTCTGTCACCCAGGCTGGAGTGCAGTGGCCGGATCTCAGCTCACTGCAAGCTCCGCCTCCGGGGTTTATGCCATTCTCCTGCCTCAGCCTCCCGAGTAGCTGGGACTACAGGCGCCCGCCACCTCGCCCAGCTAGTTTTTTGTATTTTTTAGTAGAGACGGGGTTTCACCGTGTTAGCCAGGATGGTCTCGATCTCCTGACCTCGTGATCCGCCCGTCTCGGCCTCCCAAAGTGCTGGGATTACAGGCTTGAGCCACCGCGCCCGGCCTTATAATAAATCCTGCATATCTCCACATAGACATAGACGTATCGCCTCCTATTGGTTCTGTTGCTCTGCAGAACCCTGACTAATAGATGACCTCTTCCGTGCATCTCAGGGCTCTAGCTCAACTGGGGCCTGGCTGGTGGTGGTTTATTTGCACCACAAGGGGGCGGCCTCGCCGGTGATGCTCCTTGTGATTTAGGCCAGGTGGGGCATTGTCTTCATAACTGCAGGCAACACTGGGCTGTGAGTTTGTCCTCCATGAAATTCTGTTCCATCCAGGGCAGCCATGGCCTGGTGGATTGTTTAGCCTTAGCCGTCACTGACAGAAAGCAGGACTTGTACTTGTCAGGCGGCCCCTGAGAAACTACTGTGTGGACTCAGCATTCCATTCAGCCTCCTCAGACTACAGAGTCCTCATGCCGCGCCATCTGTCACCAGATAATCCCACTGGAAGGTGCAGAGCTGATGGAGGACATCTTTGGCCTCAGCTAACGTTTTCCATCGCCAGTCTGCCCAGGGGATTGTGAGGCCTCGTGTAGCGTGGGCAGCTTTCCAAGCCACCACAATTCACAAAAATGCAAAATCCACATCAACCAGGTGTATGTGGACTGTGGTGCAAAGCCTCCTGGGGGTCATGCCCAGCTTCTGCACTAACTGTGCAGAATCCTTTAAGTAGGGACGCCACTTTTCCATCCTGTCCAGGGGCAGCCAAGTGCTTCACTTCAGCCCCTGTCAGGTGGAGCTTGCTTTCCGGGTTCCTCCTCCCAAGCGGGCCACCTCCTGGGGAGGGCCCTTTAAAGCTTGAATGTTGCCTGGGATGAGGGAGATTCCAGCACCTGTGTTGGCCACTGGTGTTGATTTGCTGGAGGGCAAACCACAGTTAAGGTGGTAACGGCTGATTGTCTGCCAGAGGGGCTTGTTTCCTCTTTGGAATACATTCTCTGTAGCCGGGCAGTCGCTTTTTCATTTGGTTCCTGGGCTAGGTTCTTAAGGACAGGCAGGGCCTCCGGGTGAGACAGAGGGTGTCTCCTCCTCCAGATAAGAAATGGCCTCTCCTTCTTGACCCTCCCCTGTTGTCTCTTCTGTTCTTTTGACTTTGCAGGTGATCACTGGCAAAGGAGAGGGTCAAGTTCCTCACTCTCTCATGGTGGTATTGTGCCGCCTTATCCTCTAGAGGGCGCAAATCCTCTTCTCCAGGGTCCTCTCCTCCTGGTCGTCCGTGGAGGTTGGGCTCCCACCTCCCCTCTGTGAGGTGTCCTGGTGAGCAGTTGTGAGCAAGCCCAACACGGGGCCCCTGGTTTGGATTCAATAGGACAGCCACCTCTTTTGGAGGGCCTGGAGGCTCTGGGACTTAAACTTCCTTGTCTTTGGTCACTTTAAGCAATGCTTTATCTGGCTTAGCCCAAGGGTTGGGTTATCGATATTCCTCTGCAAAGGGGCTACAAAGATGATATCCACAAGAGAATAACTGAATGTCACAACAGCTGTGGCATGCTAACTGCTTGTAAAGGCATCTCCCCCAGCTGTGCATATGGGAGTGGCCTCAGCCTGATTAGCTCATGTACCTGCCATAGTGGTCCCCAACAATAAGCATGTCCTCTTGTCTCAGAGTACCTCAAATCACTGGCCTGGCCACAGGGAACTCCTCCCATTCTAGCCCATCCTGGGGTGAGGGTAGGCCACCTTCCGTCCAGAGATGTGTACTCCTCCCCTTTATGTGTGCCGGTCTACAGGCCTTATAGTGTTCAGCGCCTGCCTAGTGGGGCCTCAGGTGGGAAAGCTGACCTTCTTCCCCCGGCAGTACCACACCTCTGACCCCAAAAGTCAGTTCTAATGAGATGAATTCACTCAAATACTGGTATGACCAGGTTAATGAAGCACAGGAAGAGACCACAAAAAAAATAGTGTAACACAGGCCGCGTGCAGTGACTCATGCCTGTAATCCCAACATTTTGGGAGGCCAAGGCAGGAGGATTGCTTGAGCCCAGGACTTTGAGACCAGCCACGGCAATATAGTGAGATCCTGTCTCTACTAAAAATAAAAATAAATAGCCAGGCATCATGGCACACGCCTGTAGTCCCAGCTACTCAGGACGCTGAGGCAGGAGGATTACATGAGGCTAGGATTTTGAGGCTGCAGTGAGCTTTGAGTGCACCGCACTTCGAGTGCAGTGATCGTTTTACTGCACTCCAGCCTGGGCAACAAAGCTAGACTCTATCTCATAAATATAAAACTAAATAAATAAATAAATAGAGGCAGGAGAATAGACACAGTCAGTCCAAGACCAGCCTAGAGAGACTTAGAGATTATCTCTAAAATTATCACAACATTCTTAGAGAATATAACACAGCATAGAGCAATGTCATGCCAAACTGATATGGAGGCATTCCAGAATTGAGCCCCAACTACTTGAAGCCATCCAGTATCGATCTGCCAAGTGATGATCCTACTGACCAATTCCTTGCTCACTGCCAAAATCCCATCCTCATCACCCCATGTAGCAAGTTTGAAGATTTCAGGGCTGATCTAAGAAAAGACATAATCATGAGATGTCAGTATTACAAAACAAGCTGTCATTTGGGTGGCACCAGGACACATTGCACAAGAGGGGAAGTTCCCTACAGCAGGAGACCTCCTGAGACAGTGGCATGGGGCCACTGCCCAAAAAGGGAAGAGGGCAATGGAACTCCCGGTGGAGAAGGGAATTGGAGAAGGGGTTATGTGTCCAGGTGATGTGGCTCAGCAGCAAGATGGGGAGTCTGTGTCAGAGAGCTCTGAGGGGCAGCAGCAGCTTGGTGTCTTTTCTAGCCCCAGAATTTGTTTTATCTATGGCTGGCAGAGGCTAGGTGCAGTTTGGCAGGGTATGCAAAGCAGGGAGGTTCTGAATGGCTAAAAATATTACTTGGGCTATATTTAAAGCAACTGATGTGTAAGAATTTGAATTTGGCACCAGCCTGCTGTGAGGAAGTGAACAACAAAGAGTCAATATACAGGGACCATCTTTGGCTTGTTTATGTAACAATCTTTAATTCTCGTAATATGAGGTAGAGATCAAGATTATTTTTTCCAAGGCTATTCAGTTGCTCCAGCACCAAAAGAGTATCTATTCCCCATTGAATTTTACTGTGGCCTTTATTGTAGTTCAGCCAATAATCTATGTGTAGATCTATTTCTAGATTGTTTACTCTGATCCATTTATCTATTTGTCTATCCTCGTCCCACTACTTGACTGTCTTATTTTGGTCTTTACATTCTTTCAATCATATTTTGTAATTTTCTCTACAGTGGGTTTTGTACATATTTTGTTAAAATTTTTCCTAGTTTTTTTTGTACGTTTCTTGATGTTCTAGTAAGTAGCCTTAAAGTTTCATTTTTTTATTATTGTTCCTGATACGTAGAAATATAGTTGTATGTATACAGTTTTATATGTTGACATTTTATTCAATGATCCTGATAAGTTCACTTATAAATTGTACTAGGCCATCTGAAGATACTTTTAGGCCTTTTTACATTCACAAAAATGTTATCTGCATATTATGGCAGTTTTATTTCCTCCTTCCTATCCTTTACATTTTTAGCTTCTTTTTCTTGATGATTGCATTGGCCCTTTAATACAATGCTGAGCAGAAATGGTGATGGTAATAACAGATATTCTTTCCTGGCTCTTAATCTATGGAGAAACTGTCACTCATTCACCATTAACTATGATGTTTGCTGTAGGTTTTATGTAGATACTCTTTATCAGATTAGGGGAGTTCTTATCGATTTCTAGTTTGCTAAGTTTTTAAAACATGAATGAAAATGCCTTTCCCAATCCCTTCATTCTGGTGGGTTTATAAATTTAAAAATATATATATTATTTTAAGGGCAGTATATTTGTGTCTAGGGAGAGAGAAGACTGAATGTTTGTGGCCAATTCCCCTTTTTCATTGGAAGACTTAGATTTTTCTTTTTTATTTTTAATCTCCTTGTATGTGTAATAATGTTCCCTTTCTCGTTCCTAATGTTTATCTTTTTTCTTAATCAGATGTCATTGACCTATTACTTTTAAAATCTACCCTAGTGATTTTGTTAATGAAACTTAATATTTTGTTCTGTGTGTTAATGTCTCATTTTATCCTTAATTCCTACTTTTTACATTATTTGAACTAATTTTGCTGTTTCTATATTAAATGTTTGGTTCATTTTTTTCTAGATTCCACTTATAACGTATGCAATGTGCACATTTTCAATTCAGTTTTTGCCACATTCTACATTTTTATATTTATATTATTTTATATTTAATGTGTACTCATTGTTCATTTCTAATGTTCATACTTTTATTTTTGATTTTTTCTTTAATAAAATAATAATTTTATTAAAGAAAGAGACTTTTTCCATTTCTAATTTTTTCACATTGTGCTTAAACAAAGTGTCCCTACGATTTGTTGGGATTCTCTTTGTGATCTTCTACTGAGTCATCTATGTTTGTAAATGTTTCCTGTGTATTCCTCATTGGATTTAAATATGTGTATGTATACCCATATCCATGTATCATACATAGATCAAGCTTAATAATTGTGCTATTCAAATGAATCATTAGTTTCTGTCTAAGACATGTGTGATAATTTCTGTCTCTGTAATTGAGGGTTCATCACTGACTTTAAATCTATGCTGTTAGGTACATAAACATGCATTACCACTATGTCTTTAGATGAATGTTACCTTTTATTATTATTAAAATATCCTTCTTTGTCCCACTTAATGTTTTTGCTATCAAATTTTATGTCCATTTTTCACTGTTAGCATTTTCCTAATATTTTTTTGAGACAGGATCTTGCCCTGTCACCCAGGCTGGAGTGCAGTGACACAATCTCAGCTCACTGGAGCCTCAACCTCCTGGGCTCAAGCAATCCTCCCACTTCAGCCTTCCGAGTAGCTGGGACCACAGGCATGCAACATCATGCCTGGCTGACTTTTACATTTTTTTGTAGAGATGGGGTTTCGCCATGTTGCCCAGGCTGCTCTCAAACATCTGAGCTCAAGTGGTCTACCTGCCTCAGCCTCCTAAAGTGCTGAGATTATAGGTGTGCCTGGTCTTTTTATTTTTAAAGTTATTTTCCAAAATTATGAAATATTTCAAACAAACCAAAAAGTATAGAGAAAAGTAGTTGGGTAATGTGCAGATCACATGTTTGTGTCCCCTTCCCCTACCCAATTCATATGTCAAAACCCTTAACGTTAACCTTAATGGGATGGTATTAGGAAGCGGGGCCTTTGAGAAGTAATTAGGATTAGATGAGGTCACAAGAGTGGAATCCCCGTGATAAGGTTAGTGTCTGATATGGTTTAGGTGTCTATCCCCTTCAAATCTCACGTTGAAATGTGATCCTTGATGTTGGAGGTAGGGCCTGGTGGGAGGTGTTTGCGTCATGGGGGCGCATCCCTCATGAATGGCTTGGTACCATCCTTGTGATGAGGTCTCACTCTATAAGTTCATGTGAGATCTGACTGTTTAAAAGAGCCTGGCATACAGAGTGATATAATAGACATTAGAGACTCAGAAGGGGGAGAGGGAAGGGGGGCCAAGGATAAAAAAAAGCAAACTATACATTAGGTAAAATATTCGCTACTTGGGTGATGGGTGCACTAAAATCTCAGAATTCACCACTATAAAATTCATTCATGTAACAAAAAAAACACTTGTACCCCAAAAGCTATTGAAATAAAAAAATAAAAGAGCCTGGCACCTCTCCCCTCCCTCTCTCTTGCTCCCTCTCTCACCATGTGACATGCTAGCTCCCCTTTACCTTCCATTATGATTGTAAGCTTCCCCAGACCCTCACCAGGAGCAGATGCTGGCACTATTCTTCATGTACAGCCTGCAGAACCACAAACCAAATAAACCTCTTTTCTTTATAAATTACTTGAGTCTCAGGTATTCCTTTATAGCAATGCAAAAATGGACTAACAGAAAATTGGTACTGAGAAGTGGGGCATTGCTATAAAGATACTTGAAAATGTGGAAGCAGCTTTGGAACTGGGTAATGGGCAGAAGTTGGAAGAGTTTGGAGGGCTCAGAAGAAGACAGGAAGATGAGGGAACATTTGGAACTTTAACGTTAGGGACTGGTTAAATGATTGTGACCAAAATGCTGATAGATTGTGTTGAGTCTTGACAATGAAAAAAAATGCTGATAGAAACATGGACAGTGAAGGCCAGGCTGATGAAGTCTCAGATGGAAATTAGGAATTTATTGGGAGCTGGAGCAAAGGTCACCCCTGTTATGCTGTAGCAAAGAATTTGGCTGCATTGTGTCCATGCCCTAGGGATTTATGGAAGGTTGAACTTAAGACTGATGACCTAGAGTATCCAGCAGAAGAAATGTATTTTATTTTTTCTGAATGTGATTTTTTATTGTCAAGAGAGTAAAGAAGACATATTATGATTTGTGGGTATGAACAAGTAATATGATCGAAGGAGATGACAAATATTTTCTCAGTCATATGTGATCTTTAGTTAAAGTTTTTTGTGTGTGTTTGAGACAGAGTCTCACTCTGTTACCCAGGCTGGAGTGCAGTGGCATGATCTTGGCTCACTGCAATCTCCGCCTCCTCCAGCAGAAGAAATTTCTAAGCAGCAAAGCATTCAAAAAGAGGCATATGGATAGATACGGGAGCAAAGAAATGACTTTAAAGTTGGAACTTATATCTAAAAAGGAAGCAGAGCATAAAAACTTGGAAAATGTGACCGGGCGTGGTGGTTCATGCCTGTAATCCCAGCACTTTGGGAGGCGGAGGCGGGCAGATCACCTGAGGTCAGGAGTTCGAGACCAGCCTGGCCAACATGGCGAAACCCTGTCTCTACTAAAAATACAAAAATTAGCCAGGTGTGGTGGTGGGTGCCTGTAATCCCAGCTACTTAGGAGGCTGAGGCAGGAGAATCACTTGAACCTGGGAGGCAGAGGTTGCAGTGAGCCGAGATCACGCCATTACACTCCAGCCTAGGTGACAAAGTGAGACTCCGTCTCAAAAACAAACAAACAACAACAAAAATAAACTTGGAAAATTTGCAGCCTGGCCATGTGGTAGAGAAGGAAAGTGCATTTTCAGGAGAGGAATACAAGTGGGCTTTGGAGCACCCGCTTGCTGGAGAGATTAGCATGACTGAAAAGGAGCCAAGTGCCAACAGCCAAGACAATGGGGGAAAGGCCTCAAAAGCATTTCAGAAACCTTCGGGACAGTCCCTATCATCACAAGCCCAGAGGGCTAGGAGGAAAGAACTGTTTCATGGGCCAGGGCCGGGGCACCACTGCCCGGCACCACCCCAGGAGGCTGCTCCTCACATCCCCACTGCTCCAGCTCTAGCCTTGGCTCAAAGGGCCCCAGACACTGCTCTTCCACCATTCTAGAAGGCAAAAGCCATAGCCTTGGTGGCTTCTCTGTAGTGTTAAGCCTGTAGGTGCACAAAATCCAAGAATGAAGGAGGCTTGGCAGCTTCCAGTCAGATTTCAGAGGATGTATTGGAAAGCCTGTAGGGCCAGGCAGAAGCCTTCCACAAAGGTAGAACTCCCGCAGAGAGACTCTACTAGGGCAGTGCCAAGGGGAAATATGGGGTTGGAGCCCCCATAAAGAGTCCCCACTGGGACACTACCTAGTGGAGCTGTACGAATGAGGCCACTGCCCCCCAGACCCAAGAGTGGTAGAGCTACCAGTGGCTTGCACCCTGAGCCTGAAGGCACTTAACTCCAACCTGTGAGAGCAGCCAAGCCACAGATGCAGAGTTGCCCAAGGCCTTGGGAGCCCACCCATTGTACAAATGTGCCCTGGATGCAGGACATGGAGTCAAAGAAGGTTATTTTGGAGCTTTAAGGTTTAATGTCTGTCTTGCTGGGTTTTGGACTTGTGTGGAGCCGGTTGCCCCCCATTTTTTGGCTGCTTTCTCCCTTTTGAAATGGAAATGTTTACCCTATGCCTGTACCACCACTGTATCTTGGAAGTAAATAACTTGTTTTTTATTTTTACAGGCTCATAGGTGGAAGGACTCACCTCACGTCTCAAATGAAACTTTGGACTTCTGAGTTAATGCTGGAATGAGTTAAGACTTTGGGGGACTATTGGGAAGAAGAGTTGCAATGTGAGAACTCATTGCACATTTTGCAATGTGAGAAAGACATGAGATTTGGGAGACCAGGTGGGCAGAATGATATGGTTAGGATGTTTGTCCCCTCCAAATCTCATATTTAAGCGTAATCCCCAGTGTTGGATATGAGGTCTGATGGGAGGTGTTTGGATCATGGAAGTGGATCCCTCATGGATGGCTTGGTGCCATTCTTGCAATAATGAGTGAGTTCTTGCTCTATGAGTTCATGCAAGATCTGATTGTTGAAAAGGGCCTGATACCTCCTCCTCTCTCCTTTGTGGCATGCTGGCTTCCCTTTACCTTCCACCATGAGGCCCTCACCAGAAACAGGTGTGAGCACCATGCTTCATGTACAGACTACAGAACCATGAGCCAAACGTCTTTTCTTTATAAACTACCCGAGTTGCAGGTATTCCTTTATAACAATGCAAAAACAGACTAATACAGTGTGCTTATAAGAGAAAGAGATTAGAGCTGTTTCTCTTAGCCATGTGAGGACACACGAGATGATGCCATCTGCAAACCAGGAAGGTGGCCCTCAACAGACTTCAGATCAGCTGGTGCCTTGATCTTGGAATTCCCAGTCCCCAGATCTATGAGCAATGTTTGTTGTTTAAGCCACCCAATCTACAGTATTCTGTTATGGTAGCATAAGCTGACTAAGACAGGTTCTCTCTGCCCAGTGTTGATAGATCTTTATATATTTTTTGCCATATTTGCTTCAGATATATACACACACATATATATGTACATACATACATATATAGATATACACACACCATTATAGATAAATGCAGTTGAAGCTCCCTGTATACACCTTCCTTCTTTCACCCCATTCTCTCCATAGAGTTCATGGCTATCCTGAATTTGGAGGTTCACTTCTCCACATCTGATATTGGTATAAACATACCTACTTTCTTAGGTTAGTCTTTGCATAACATATCTTTCTCCATCTTTGCTCTCTACTTTTTTGTGTACTCATAATAAAGGCACCCTGCTGTCCTCAGATGCTGGAGACCAAGGCAGCACTACAGTCATAACATTAACAGATGAGCCAATACATGAGCCCACACATATATCTCAAGCCCAAGGATTGGTGGCAGATCCTTTATGAGCCCAGAACATATCCTGTGCTCAATGTGAGCCTCACCCCAACCTGGCATGAGCACCATTCTAGTGGCTTAATCTCACAAAATCCTATGAAAGAAATATGGGACATGCAGCAAAAGCAATCTTCTTGCAGTACTAGAACCAGGTCCAGTGACCTATCCAGATGCAAGGGCCCAACCTAGTCTTAGGCATTGGAGAGAGACTTAGAAAACTTAGAGGCAGGCCCTTGCACAGGGACTGGAGCCCCGACTTGTGGGTAGCACTGAAGAAAGCTATGACTCTTAAGGGTAGCACATGCTGTAGTCGGGCTTAGTATTCATTTGCTCTGACAACCTTGGTCTTTTAAAAAATTCTCTGGCTTCTTGGCCTCTCAAATCTCAGATGCCTCAGCAGCTTTCTGATGCCTCCAAATAGTTTTTGTCTTTTATCCAGTTGCTCTCAATAGGAACATTGGTATGCCAAGAGCTTGTCTGTCATCACCAAAAGAAGTTTCTCTAATAAGATTTTTGTTTCTCCTCCAATGTGTAACAAAACCCAGATTGAGTGCAAGCATCCTTTGTGTAAACAGAGAAGAATAAAGATCCCATATATCTTTTTCTTATCACCCAGGGATACAGCCATCATGTGCTGTTGCAGGATTCGTGGCACTGGAGGATGAGGAATGAAGGTAGCTTTTAAAACCTCAGTCTGCAGTGGGCCATCACGTGTTGATGCAGGGACCAGTGACATTGGAGGATGAGATTGAGAACTTCACTTGGCAGCAGTGACACCTGGACCCTGCTCAGAGGACTCTGTGTGGAGACCTGATACTGGAGAATTAAGTCAGCTGGTGTCTGGGGAGGGAAGACTTTCCAGGGTAATTTGGTATTTATGATTATTGTGTCTAGGTTGATCCCTTTGGCATGCCATTGACATACCATGTCTTTCTTAAAGGAAGTGGGTCTCTGGTGGTTACAGGACATGGATACGAGCTCCTCAGATGAAAGGACATCTCCACGTCTTCCCCCATTCTTTGCCTAGCTTTGAGAAAGAACCCTGTTTCTCTTCCTTGTCCTCAGGATCTGATCCCTGCCTCCTTCAGCTGGAGCAAGTCTTTCTAGGTCATCCTTCCTTTCCCTAACCCTTTTCACTTTCCCTCCAGCCACTTGTCATCAACTCTATTCCTTATGCACTCAGACATTTATAGATCTGTCGTTTTTCAAATTTGTGACTTGTACTTCTACTTCCTTTTCTCATTCTTGTGAAAGTCTCAGGTGTTTTCTACTTGTGTTATACAACCAGATTCCACCACACCCCGAAACTCCTCCTTTCAAGGATCTCCATTAAGTGGCCCTATCAGTTGTTTCTGTTCTCCCAAACTGAAGTTATGGTGTTGTATTAGTCTACTCTCGCACTGCTATAAAGAACTAACTAAGACTGGGTAATTTATAAAGAAAAGAGGTTTAATTGACTCACAGTTCCACAGGCTATACAAGAAGCATGGCTGGGGAAGCCTCAGGAAACTTACAATCATGGCAGAGGGTGAAGAGGAAAGAGGCACATCTTATATGGCTGGAGCAGGAGGAATAGAGAACAGGCGGAGGTGCTACACACTTTTAAACAACCAGATCTCATGAGAATTCACTCACTATCACAAGAACAGCAAGGGGAAATCCACTCCCATGATCCAATCAGCTCCCACCAGGTCCCTCCTCCAACACTGGGGATCACAATTCGACATGAGATTTGGGTGGGGACATAAATCCAAACCGTATCAGGTGTCTTTGTTTTCTAGTTGTTTGTTGCTGATGCAAAGAAAAACAATTTCTATGGTTTGAGCTTATATTTAGTAACTTTGCTAAATTCACTTATTAATTCTAACAATTTATCTATAGATACTTTGGATTTTTCTATGTACACATCATCTGCAGAAATTGAAAGTCTTATTTATTCACTTCCAGTCATTACTCCTTTTCTTTTTCTTGTGTTAATGCACTGCCTCCAACCTCCAGTACAATGTTGATTAGAAGTGAGCATACCAGGTGTCCTTGTCTCATTCCCAATCTCAGGAGGAAATTTTTTCCATGTTACCATTAAGTTTTGCCATGCTTCTTTTAAACCCACCCTTCATCAGGCTAAGGAAGTTCTCTTCTATTTCTAGTTTGCTAAGAATTTATATTGTGTTGAATTTTCTCAAATCCCTTTCTCTTTAGAGAAATTAGTAATAGATTATATAATTTATTATGAATATATGAATTCATATGTTCATATACATTCAACACAATATCATCAAAATAATAGGTTATATGATCTCTAAGAAAGATAATATAATCTATTATTAATTACATTGACTTTTTAAGTTTATTGGCATATTTTCCACAATTCCCTGTCCTTTTAATGTTTGTAGAATCTGTAGTGATGGGTATTTATGATGGACATTTGAAAATTTGTATTTTATTTGTTGATCAGTCTAGAGTTTCTTGCATATATTAATCTTTTCAGAGAACTAGCTTTGATTTTTGCTATTGTTTGTCCTCTAGAGGTCATGAAAACAAATGTGAAGGAGGAAACTCACAAGAAGTGCCAAGCATATATAGTAAGCTAGACACTTATGAGACATGAAGAAAATGCATAGGATGTGTGAAGTATAGATAAGTAAACAAGTAGCTTTTGAGACAGGCAAAATTAATAAGATGTGTTATAGTTACCAAGCAAGCAACTTGTAAGACGTACTAAAGATAAATGGAATACATAGGATATGATAGAACAAATGAGTATATTACTTATAGATAGAAAGGGACAGGAACACCAACTCATAAGGTATCCTACCACCTTGGTTATATTATACTTAAATTGACCATCAACTGGTGACACTCAGTACTGTTCCATTGAACACAGATAAAACCCATCACTATTCAGGCTAATTGGTAAGCTATAAGCTGAGGTAAGCAAGGTATGTCATTGACCTTGAGCACCTTCAGTCTGATTGGGGCCCTTTTTCAAACCTCAACTCTGGTCCTCGTAACCAATAAGGCTGATGGAACAGAGACAGGCAGAGACAGAGGCAGGGTCTATGAACATTCCATAACACATGACTCAGGAAATGTAGTCCTTCATCCTCTTTGTACCCTAAGTCTGTTAACTTACTCCATCTCTTTGCTTCTTCATGTGTATATATATACATATCTGTCCTATACGTATATATACACATATATATGTATATATATGGATATTTATATATACACATATTTGCATTTTTCTTTTTTTTTCTTTTTTGAGACGGAGTCTTGCTCTGTCGCCCAGACTGGAGTGCAGTGGCCGGATCTCAGCTCACTGCAAGCTCCGCCTCTCGGGTTTCGCCATTCTCCTGCCTCAGCCTCCCGAGTAGCTGGGACTACAGGCGCCCACCACCTCGCCCGGCTAGTTTTTTGTATTTTTTAGTAGAGACGGGGTTTCACCGGGTTAGCCAGGATGGTCTCGATCTCCTGACCTCGTGATCCGCCCGTCTCGGCCTCCCAAAGTGCTGGGATTACAGGCTTGAGCCACCGCGCCCGGCCTTGCATTTTTCAAAAAAATTGATTTAATAAGCCATGTGACTCAACAATTTTATTTTTGAAGGCAGTCTCACTACGTCACCCAGGCTGGGGGCAATCTCGGCTCACTGCAACCTCCACCTCCAGGGTTCAAGCAATTCTCCTGCCTCAGCCTCCCAAGTAGCTGGGATTACAGGCATCTGCCACCACGCCTAGTTAACTTTCGTATTTTTAGTAGAGATGGGGTTTCACCATGTTGACCAGGCTGGTCTTGAACTCCTGACTTCAAGCAATCCACCTGCCTTGGCTTCCCAAAGTGCCAGGATTACAGGCGTGAGCCACCATGCCTGGCCTGACTCAAGCATTTTAATTTGGTCTGTGAGCCTTTCTATTCTGAGACTTCTAGGGTAGCTTGCCTGGTCGCATATTGAACACTATCACTGTATTAAGGGAATTTCTCACATTAACAGAGCCCAAAGGATAAAGTGGGAAGGGATCATAATTCACAGTTTGGAGTTTACCTAAAGAAATAGGACAATAATATGAAATAATTAGCTAAAATATTGGGGGCCCAGTATTGATCTGGGTGGTTATAGGGCCAATCAAGGGTCACAGGGCTGATCTTAGGAAACCAGGATAGTTTTGGGAGCCCTAAGAATAAGGTGAAGAAGGACCATAACTAATTTTATTTTAGGCATTTTATCTAAAGCAGTAAGACAAATTAAGTAACTGGCATAAATAACGTGGGGGTGGGGCTTAGGGCTGGCCAAGGGGGCACAACAGAGCTGGTATGGGGGAGGTATGAGGGACACCTCTTGCAGTGGGTCCTCTCCCCCTCTGAGTATATATAAGTAACAATGGCAAGGAAATTGTATTAGTCTGTTCTCACACTGCTAAAATACCTGAGACTGGGTAATTTATAAAGAAAAAAGGTTAAGTTGGCTTACTGTTCTGCAGGCTGTACAGGAAGCATGGAAGCATCTGCTTCCAGGGATGCCCGAGGGAGCTTTTACTCATGGCAGAAGGCAAAGAGGGAGCAGGCATCTTACATGGCAGGAGCAGGAGGAAGAAAGGAAGAAGGTGCTATACACGTTTACACAACCAGATCTCATCAGAAGTCACTAACTATATGGTACTAAGGCGGGATGGTGCTAAACCATACATGAGAACTCCACCCCCAACATCCAATCACCTCCCATCAGACCCCTCCTCCAACATGGGATTTACAATTCGACATGAGATTTGGATGGGGACACAGATCCAAACGACATCAGGGATGGAACACAGAAGTGACATTCATTGAGCACTGTGTCCAGAACACAGGCTGATCCCATCCCATACACCTGTGGTCACTGCAGGGTCTTCAGCGCAGCTCCTCGTTGTGCAGAAACCCCAGGATCACCTCCCACCTCCACCCAACTCCCCATCACCAACAACGCAAGGTCATGCATCACTAAGACCCCAAGACCCTATAACCTCTGACACCATAGATCCCCATCACTCACCCCAGAGTGCCTCCCATTCCAGCACAGTCTTCCCACCTTGACTGCCTGGGATTCTTCCCCTCTTCACTCGTTAGTGTCATGCCATGCTTTGCCACTTTCCTGCACTGCTCTTCACCCAACACCATTAACCACTGTCATTTACACTGTGCCTCATATCACTCCCAATTTCCTCCACTCTCCACTCACTCACTGCCACTCTACTCCCTCCTTCTCTCCCCAACACTACTCATGTTTACTTACACTCAACTGTTTCTTCTCCAGTAACTCACAGCACTGGATATTTCCCCCATTCCACCCTATTCTTCCCTGTTCACCATCCTTCTGTCCCTCTTTACTCCATTCACTTCCCACTTGGCCCTTCGTTACCCTCCTCTCTCTTCCTCCAATCCCAATCCTTTTATTCACATGCTGAGGTTCATCTCCATCCATCCCCCTGTCTTTGCTTCACTCACCTCCATTCACCCACATGTGGCCCATCAGCTTGCCATTTGTATTCCAGGAAGCAGGAGTCCAAGATCTACCTGAAATGGTGAGATCTGACCCTCACTCCCACCCCACTACAGGATGACCTTCAATGGACCTGAAACCCTAGGAAGATTCTCTATAAGTAGGAAGGCAAAATAGCTTTATTTCCAGTGCCCTTGGGCATCTTTCAAGGAGACTGCACCAGGAGCAAGCCAGTCTGCCCCACATTTCCTCTCCCTGGAAAGGCACTGAATGTGACATGTTTACCTTACATAGTTCACAAAGTGAGCCCACGGCTTGTTTCCTTGCAGTATTACTCAGGGAAAAAGAAGGCCTGGAAGGGCACAGGCAGGGTCTCAGGTCTAACTCACCCACCCGTTTTGATAAATCCAAACATTGCCCATCCCTAGTTTTTCATAGCTTAAGTTGTCCAGTTCCAGCAAAGAGATGGCCCCAGTGAAAAGCCACAGAACCATGAGGGCCACAAATACAGTAATTCACAAGCAGGACCACTTGTTCTGAAGCAAATGTCCTGTTATGTGGTCTTTGGCTATGTCCATTCAGACCATCACTCTCAATCTGTCTCTCACCTTAGAAAATATGTATCACCAGCGCTAGTGCGACCTTAGAGGAGCAAGTTATTCAACCTCTCTATGGATTCGTGTTTTGCAGCACTTGTAAAAACCGTTTGTATGAATGATGTAATAAAAATCATTTCGTTAAGATATGAAAAGTCCTCGGTGGGCTTTAGTACAGGATCTTTTCACAGATGTCACTGTGCATACTAAATATGTTCCAGTCTCAATTATTTTAGTTACCTAATGTGGTCCCAGCTGACCTGAGAATCACTTGATTTGGCAATCTCAGGAAAATAATGCCTATGTGCCTCTGGAATTGATTGAATAACTGTTGTTCTATCTGCTTGGTTATTCAATTGATTCACTAAAAAATAAACTCTACATTGAGCATGTCTATATTAAATATTATAAAATCCTGTACCTAGACTGTGACTTTACTATAACAGTAGAACAAAATAGCTTTTAAAATGTTTTATTTTTGAAAAGGTAGTACATCCACATAGTACATAGTACATCCACATTTTCAAAAGCTATGAAAGGATACAGTTGTCTCCCTCTCAATTCCATCCCCACAGCCACCACTGCTCCTTCCCCTCCCAACGTAATCAGGGTTACCAGGTTCTTGTGTCTCTTTCCAGAGATAACTTATGAGTTCACTATTATGTACTTACCATTATTCTCCTTTTTATATACAAATGACAGCATATTATACTCACTGTCCTTAACCTTGTTTTTCCTACCTAATAACATAAACTGAAGGTTATCCCACATCACTACATAAATGGTATCCTAGTTCTCCTTATTTATTCATTGTTGTCTACCCAGGAGTAGGCTGTATGAATATACCACAATTTAGGGAACCAGAACCCTGATACGGTATCATTTAGATAGCTTCCAATCTTTTGTTTTCACAAACAGTGCATTAATGAATACTTCTGTATGTTCATCATTTTGTACATGTGTGAGTATGTACATTCCTAGAAGTGGAATTGCTGGCCCCAAAACCAAATGCATTTGTGGTTTTGATTACTTTTGAATCATTCCTCTTTGAATGAGAAGAGTTTTTCCTGGACTTGCTATTTGCTGGAGGTTCATGTGGGAAAAGAAACCAGGGCCACATTCTAAGCAGATCAGTTTTTTTTGACAACTGAGATTTTTTTACCCCCCCATCTGTTAGTTCTTTCTGACTTTATTTCTCCCAAGTCAGTAAACAGGGGCAGCTGTAGGCTCTTCACAAGGAAAAGTCCCTTCTCTTCCCCCAGCACCCCCATAACTGTTTCTCCCATCAGTAGACTACTTTCTACAAATATGGCTTGTCTGAATGACTCCTTCTCGAGGCCCCAGCCTGTTTCTCCTCAAACCCCAAATGGTCTAGGAAACATCCTACCTCCTAGCTGCCCACGCACTGTTACCACTGTTATATCTATGGTTCCACCCCTCAGTGTGTATCCCGAACCTCAGCTAAGAGTCCTTACCAGTGCTGTCTCGCATCTGCAGCCTTAAGCACGCTCGCTCTGAAATCTCCTGCACCAGTGCTTCATTTCCTCTGCCTGCGGCAGCCCTCTTATCAGGATTGCAGCTGTCTTCTAATTTTGTCAGATACAGAGATTACACTTCTGCTTTTTCTCCCGTAGCTTTTGGGTTATGACCGAGATGAAAAGAAGAAAGGCTGAGTTTACTCCCATATTTAAACCAGAAGTCAGAATATACTTTTAAAATGTGAATTAAATTGACCCAACTTTCCTTCAGTGTCCATAATATATACTGTTGATTAGCTCTCTAATGTGCCATGAACTTTGACTTCCGAGTGTGGCCTCTTCCATGGGCTTTCTTTCCTGTATGGGTTCGTTGATGTACAATAAGGTTTGATTTTTGGGTAAAGGCTTTCCCACATTCTGTACATTTATAGGGTTTCTCTCCAGTATGAGTTCTTTGATGTACAGTGAATGTTGACTTTTCTCGGAAGGCTTTGCCACACTCAGTGCATGCATAAGGTTTCTCTCCTGTGTGCGTTCTCTGATGTATTATGAGCTGTGACTTCTGGCTAAAAGCTTTCCAACACACAGGACATTCATAGGGTTTCTCTCCTGTATGAATTCTCTGATGTATAATGAGCTTTGACTTTTCTCTGAAGGCTTTGCCACATTCATTACATTTATAGGGTTTTTCTTCTGTATGAGTTCTTTGATGTATAATGAGATATGATTTCTGTGAAAATGCTTTTTCACATTCATTGCACTCATAAGGTTTCTCTCCTGTATGACCTCTCTGATGTAGCATGAGGTAGGACTTTTGAGAGAAGGCTTTCTCACATTCATTACATTCAAAGGGTTTCTCTCCTGAATGAGTTCTCTGATGTACACCAAGGTTTGACTTTTGCGTGAAGGTTTTCCCACACACATCACATTCATAGGGTTTCTCTCCTGTATGAGTTCTTTGATGCACAATGAGGGTTGACTTCTCATTGAAAGACTTCCCACATTCAGTACATTTATGAGGTTTCTCTCCCGTATGAGTTCTCTGGTGTATAATGAGAGTTGACTTATCACTGAAAGTTTTCTTACACTCATTACATTCATGGGGTTTCTTTCCTGTATGGGTACTATGATGTATAATTAGATCAAGCTTCTGTATGAAAGATTCTCCACATTTAGTGCATTCATAGGTTTTCTCTCCAGTGTGGGTTTTCTGATGGACAATGAGATTGGACTTCTGAGTGAAGGCTTTTCCACATTCATTACATTCATAAGGTTTCTCTCCTGTGTGAGTCCTGTAATGTATGATGACAGTTGACTTTTCTCTGAAGGCTTTTCCACATTCAGGACACTCAAAGGGTCTCTCTCCTGTATGAGTTCGCAAGTGTATAATGAGCTGAGATTTTTGGCTAAAGGCTTTTCCACATTCGGTACATCCAAAAGGTTTCTCTCCTGTATGAGTTCTCCAATGTACAATGAGGTGTGACTTCTTGCTGAAGGTTTTCCTACATGCAGTACATTCAAAGGGTTTCTCTCCATTTTTAATTCTCTGATGTAGACTAAGGCCTTTCTTTCGCCTAAGACCTTTCCCACACTCTTTATAGCCATAGGGCTTCACTCCAGGATTTGTTTTCTCATACTCAGTATGGAAGAATAATTTTGCACATCCATTATCATATTTATTTTCTGCAGAACGTCTACTAAATAAGTCTAAATTATCTACCATATTATTTCCAAATGATTCATGTATATCGGGTCTTTGTATTGAAGCAACAAGGTTTGTACTCAAATGAAGTATGTTTCCAAACTCATGACAGTCACGACCACTCTTGGTGGTAATTGTTTTCTTGTCAGAAAATCCAACTTGCATCAGCAGACATTTATCTTGGTCATCCTGATGTTGCCTCTCAATCTGTTCATCAACTTGACAGACTTCTAGAAAGAAGTACAATAAACCACCTTTATGCTTTGACATTATGGAACGGACCTTCTTTAGAATTATTCTGCCATATGAAAGCTGACACTATCATCTCATTTTATCAGAGTTCCTGGAGAGAGAGTTTTTACTAAACTCCCACCTGCTGGTCTTTTTGTTACCAAGAACAATCTTACCCTGTCACCTCAGTCTTTCTTACCTCTATTTATACATCACACCTGACTTCCATTAACTCTGGGAAATTTATACCCTTAATCTTCAGTTATCATATAAACTTTTTTTTTTTTTTTTTTAAAAACAGGATCTCAGGTCTGTTGCCAGGCTGGAGTTTAGGGGCAAAATCACAGCTCACTGCAGCCTTGACCACCTGAGCTCAAGCAGTCCTCCCACCTCAGCCTCCTGAGTAGCTGGGACTGCAAGCATGAGCCACCACATCTGGCTAATTTTTGTATTTTTTGTAGAGACAAAGTCTCACTATGTTGCCCAGGCTGGTCTCAAACTCCTGGTCTCAAGCAATCCTCCTGCCTCAGCCTCCCAAAGTGCTGGGATTACAGGCATGAGCCACCACACCTGGCCAGTATTATATGAAGTCTTAACTGTACCTTGTAGGGAAAAAATAGGTTAGCCTGTTACTGTGTTATTATAGATAGAAGTAAGTTTAAGAGACTCCATTCGGCTCTATATTTGAGATGTTGTTAATCTGTGACTCTACCCCCAATCTTGTCCTTGCTAGAAACATTGCTGTGCTAATTAAAGTTGAAAGGATTCTGGGCTGTAAGGAATGTGCTTTGTTAGATAAATGTTCAAGGCCTGCTTGGTTTGAAGGTCAGTACCATTCCTCTAAATCTCAGTAAAAGAAAAACATCTGTCACCTGCCCGATACTGGGAAAATGTAACAGCTCCGTGTATCTGTAAGCCTTACTGCTGATTTACTCCCTTATCTT